>NW_020270366.1:23585280-23877958 GCF_002803265.2 Melanaphis sacchari | reverse complement strand
GCAACAGCGGCCGGCCGCCCGCAGCCACCGTCCGCTTTTTGCGCCTCAGCCCGGCCATCAGGGCCAGCGACGCCAGCGTGCCGGCCTGCATCGTGTGCGCGGCCGTCCAGAGCCACTGCACCGCGCTGCACATCGCTGGTTCATCGGGCTGGAACAGCGACAGCGCCGAGTTGGCGGTGCCGGCCGCCTGTTTGGCGATCGCTTCAGCCAGCAGCGCTATGAGCAGCGGGTCCGACGGCCGCCACTGGCCGCGGCCGAACCACAGCACCAGTATCGCCCAGCACAGCCATACCACGGACAGAGGGCCGCCGATTCCCGTCGTCAACCAAACCAAAACCTCTGAATGCATCATTCATTTTTCTGAAAATTACAAATTTATCTTTATTATAAAACTTAATGTAGGTACCTATTGATACGATATAGTTTGATGCACGCCGCTGTTCTGTTTATCGTTTCTTATCATTAATATATTTGCTGTACAATTATATGACTACCTATTTAGAACTCTTAGGACCCCACGAAATTCAATTTTTAGTCTACAAAAACTCAAACGTGAAAACTTCTAATTTAATACTTAATGCTTCAGTTTGTATTATAAAAACCAATTATGTACCTATTATTAATTACACACGAAATTTCCTAAAATTATCATATAACTTGTTCATGATTATATAGATAATTAGTGACTAATAACGTTGTAATTTGTAGTACGTATAGTATATATCTATTTGTTTTCAGCCCATTTTGATTTTTCACCGCGGTAACCACACCATGTTCCACATTCAACCGGGAATATCCCCATCAACAATTTCGACTTTAATGTAAATACTTAATAAATATTTTAACTTACAACTTACTAAAATATGAATTAAATATGTCTTATTCAATAATTTATAGCTAATTATCAAATTTTTTAAAAAAATCACAAAATTCTAGTGTACAGCCAACATATTTGGTAATGTGAATACTGTATACTATAAATATTTTAATATGTATATAATAAATTGACAGTCAAAGACTGTGTAAACTCTCTGTAATGTAGTTTGAACGTGGTGTGATTACCGCAATGAAAAATTAAAATGAGCTGAGGACATACTCAATATTTGTCATATTTGCTACAGTTGCTGCCAGTATAGACGAAATTCGAAATTAATCTCATGGCTTGTTGTAGCCGTTGTAAGAGTTCATTTTCTATCATAAATTTATTGCACCAACGTACGGTTGAAATCCAAAATACATAAAACAAAAGTACCTTTGATTTATGTGAACACGTTTCGAAATAATTTATAGAATGATTTCGCCGTTTGCAAACGAATTGGTATTTTACAAAATCCTATATAACACACTGTTTAAAATATCATTACGCAACATATTTTTTTTATAGTATGAATTTCAGTAAAAAATAAATTATTATAAACTACAGTGATAATGTAAAACAACAATAATTAGGTACTATCTTAGTTCTAAATCGACAATAAATTCACGATAATTTAGGGAATATAGTAATAAGACTTATACCGCTACTCATCAGTTTACATATTTTATAAGCTCAAACGAATCTTGACGACAAAAATAATTCATGCTATAATATATTTTAGCCTTTTATCAAACGATTTCCCAGCACAGGGCAATCTTTTTTTCGTTCGTCTAGTCGAGACGGGTTTCAGTTGTGTTAAATCTATATATAAGCCCTAGTCGATAAATTATCACCTTTTATTTCCGTCTCGGCCTAACTTCAATGGACCACATATATATAATTGGAAAAACGAATAAATTGTAAGTACATACAAATCATAACCATGTATATATTACGTTGTGTATATTTTTGTGTGATCAGTAAAATCAAAGCAAAACGTCGTAGGACATAGAAGCGTGGGTATTTCGGACTTCCGACTGAATGGCGAATGACGCGGCGACGACGACGATTGTACGACTTGCGATATTATCATTCCACGAAATGTGCATAATATCCAATAACGCGTGCTATAGACATGCTGCAGGTGTACGAAATGCAAACGTCACGGCAGCGGTTAGGTTTACTGCGAAAATGAACTGTGCACAATACTAGTCGAGTGATTGTGTGTGCTTGCACAACGCATATAAAGCGTTATTGGGTCCGCGTGAACGGTTTTTCGATTTTCAGTACAATTTATTACTGCAACAAGATCGTTCGACAAATAATAATTTTCCGTCGTCAGTGGCATATTTCCCATGATAACGTTACACGTGCAGTTACGGTATGGCATCCGAAATGTGTACTATACCGGGTATAGTAATAATGTGTGATTCTGCGGCGGTGAATCTGTTCTTTTTTTCGTTATATTTTTTTTTTACGTAAATACGTACGTACGATTTACCTACTTTTGATTTATAGACATACTATATCGTGATTTATTGGATGGCGCATATTATAATATTCAATACGACGACTACCGATGACACTAATAATTATTTACATTCTCCGTCCTACTATCGTATTACAGTCTAGTGTGTAGTAGGTACCCAACCGACAAGACTTCCAGATCGTTCGCAATACCACAAATACGCGTCGTTAAAACCACGTCTATATAATAACAGATTATAAGGACCATTTCTTAACTTCGAAAGGTTGAAATCGTTTCGATTATATTTTTGCACGTCAAACGATCTGTGTTAAAATCGCAGTAGTGAAATGTCATTTTCCGTTCTAAAAAACTTTAAAAGTAGGCTGATATCAACTTATATTTTGAATACTATAAATAAATAATATTAATCCATCTCCATTCTCAATCAGTAATGATTTACTGAATTACAACAAAACAAAAATACGTTATTGACTTAATTCATAACTAACAATTCGCCAAAAACAATAATTATATATTTAGAAAGATTACGTACATAGCAAACTAAGTGCATGATAAATGTTTAAATTTTTGTTTTATTAATTATTAAATATTCGATGAAAATATTATTTAAATATTGTGCATGCGAATAAATAATGTTGTTTTTCTTAATAAATGCTTACAAATCGAGTACAGGAAACAATTTTAATAATCATAATTTATAATAATATTGCGTTAAACAAATTGTAGGTGTTTATAAGGAGGGGTAGACCTCAAAATACCTAAATCAAACTCAACATATGATTAGGTCACCATGACTATAATCATATAATTTAATATGTATTATCAAAAGGCAATATATTCAAATATTATTTGTATATACGTGGGGTATGGCAGCAGTAATATATGGGTGTTGACGACAAAATATAAAACACACCTCAAACGATTACTATTCGTTTTTGTTTTACAAACTCGGTCAAAAGAACTTAAACACGATCAATTAAACAAAACCCACGGCTTCAGAAGTTACGTTAATTTGTTAAGTCATATTTGAAATTTTGTTTAACATTATAAAAAAATCGTTTTCTCAGTAAATTCTTATTTTTTTCGAATATTTTCCATAAACTTAAAAAAACTGTGACATTAATTTTACTAAATTTAACTATGACTACATTTATGTTTAGTCAAAAAAAATTTTCAAATATTTTATTTTTACCACTTGGGGTAAACTGTACTTTTTTTTTTATCTATGGTAAACTTAAGTATTCTGAACGAAATATTTTTACAAAATTTTAGTATACAAACACACATTTAGTATTATTAAACCATTATACTTTATTATTTGTTTTAATTGAGCGTCTAAATAAGTTGAATAGTATACAGTAAATTTTCAAGAAGTATAAAATTACTTTCCCTATTTTTGAAATAACTACATCTATTAACTATAACCTATTTTTTAGTTTAAATAGTATTCAATATAATGTTTTATATAATCACATTTTCAATTATTTTACTTTAGTCTGTGAAATAAAAAATAGTACCGAGTAATTAAAAAATATATAAATAATAATAACCATAATTTATGTGACTGTAAAATAAGATATCAATAAATTAAATGGAAACACTTTAAAATACAAATATTGACTCAAATAATATAATGTCTCAAGTTAGTAATGAAAATAACCATATACCTTTAAATATTATACTATAAATATTCTTAAAATTATATGAAAACCGTCACTATAATGAATTTCTCTTTGTGATGAAACGTCTACGACGTATGTTTTCGCGTGTATTATGAAAAAAAAAAAACCAAAAGGTCGACGACGTAATTTTCTCTCTCTTTCTCTCTATTTGCTTTTCACCGGTTCTTCACGCAAATATGTACGACGCGTGGTATAATCATGTATATTAGTCGATTCCCGGTATATAAACCTGGTAATCGTTTGCTCTCGGGATTTAAATACGTATACATACATTTGTTACACACGTCGTTGTATGTACTCGTATTTGAATGCCGCGTTAAACCGTGAGCAACGATGGTTTATTTTTTTTTTCAACGCGGATTACGCATATAGCACGCGTTTAAAGAAACTCATTAGAAAACATACAACGCGAGTTGTACGCGGACATAACAACCGTAACAGTAATAATTTTTGCGTAACCATCAGTCGAGTTATACGTATGTATGTATACAATGTAATATAATATGCGCATTATTATTAATTTTGTTATTATGTACCTGCAACAGCTATATGGCTGTATATTATAATATAGTCACGACGATGGCGATGTATATTTCAGGGTGGGTGTCACCGTATCACATATTGTTGTATAAATTATAAGCGTATAATAAATAAACCACAAATAAAGTGGCGTCATTTATATACACTTTTTAATATTTATTCGGAAACGTGATACGAATATAAATGCAGTCCCATGCGGACCGTTTTCGATGAATGTTTAGGTACATCAGCCATTTTATGATCAACGATTAGAGTTATTACCTATACTAAACTTTGTTTGGGTATTTCGCGATTCATCGAATACGTAACCATAGCGATATATATACTTTACGTCAAGAAAATATGGCTTTAAATAAATCCTCGGATCAATCCGGTGACCGAAAAATATTGTATAGGTAGGTGTAATGAAGTTTGCTAAAGTTCTCGACTTGTTACAATAATCTTGTCGACAATGCTGGTATATTAATACACTCATATATATATATAAGAGAAGGTAAGAGCAAAAGTGGCCTAATACACAACAAACATTTAAAAAATAGAGTACCACGCTGTAAAATTACTTAATGAATATAGAAGCAAGACCAGCTTCTTTAATTAATTTATTATTTTCCTAGATAGCAGCACTATTTTGGAAAATGCAAGTGATCTATTCAACATAAACTTAAAGAATTTTCATTTTTTTTTTTTTTTATTATTTCAAAAACGCTAGTGTAATCTATAATAGATGTAAACAATAACTCTTTACACCCTCAAAGGAAAAAAAATTTAAATTTTTCACATTAAAACTATATAATTAGTTTAAATAAAATTCTTAAAACTAATTTACTCTGAATGATGGTTGAGTGGAATAGGCCGCTTTTACGCTATAAAGTATATATAATATATATATTTCATAGGTATACGCTTTTGTCCAACAGTATAATGTACGCGAAGAAAACAATGTATTAGGTACGTGTGGCGTTTCACCGTGTTTTCTAAATCACACGCCGCCCGTATAATATAGGTGCCTACGTTCGAGAAAATCGACAAGAACAATACGTCTATCGTCTACTTACACACGTACTCACACAAACAAACCTATGTTTCACAGATTCAAAAGAAAAAAAGGAAAACTTTGACTCATTAATACAATATTATATTATAGCACATAATGTTTTATACACCTGTGTATATTCATAAATGCACAATCGGCGTGGGAACGCCGACAGATGTTTAATAATTGGTCCTGGTCGAAAAACAAAAGGTCAATTTCTATACCATAGGTACATATTAAACATATACATATTATCAAGAAGAATATAAGCCACCGTATTATACTTTTCTATTAAAATATCGCTAATATGCCTCCAGCAAGGACATTAACGATTCATAATTATTATTGTTATTGGAATGATGCGATCCCATTATTATTATTATTATATTACGTATAGGTACGAGATTTGGTTCGGACCGCACATAACAATAATAATAATAATATTTATACACTACAATGGCCCGACACGCGTCTCATAATAATATATACATATAGGTACTGCATAATATATATATATATATATATATATATATATTTATTATATGTGTATGTGTCATGTATTCATGTAGCTGTCGCTGGCCTGCGGTCTACGACGTGCGTATATACATTATCATATTATACATTGTATTGTCGTGTGGAGGAGATTTTCACGGGCGTACCTACCTAAAGTTACGCAATTTATCGGTTTAAATTTAGACATTTACAACACAGGTACGCAACTTGTGCTACAGTAGTGAATTTATTAGTGTTTTAAACCTATTATTACTTGAGAGTTATAATAAAAGGGAAGAAAAACTGTACAATTGCCACGGGCATCAATTTTCTTAAAATCGAATCTGTTTTTTCCATCATTATTTTAATCATACAAAATAAACTAATAACCATATAATTGTTATTATCTGGATAATAATATTATGACAAGTTCGTCTAACATTGTTTCATTTTATTGTTTTACCATATGATTATAAAATATTTATCGAGTAATGCTCATCGGGGGAAAATTAAGAAATAAAAATTAAGAAAGCCGTTGGAAGTATCGTCAAAGAAAAATTCGCATATCGTACGTTGAAGTACTTATATAACATAATATATAGTTGATATACTAAACTCAGGAAGTGTATAAAACAATTAAGTACTAAGTATATGATATATTGATTTTATTATTGACCTGACATGTTAGAATATTTAAAGGTCATCGTGACGACGGTAGGTAGTTGCGGCATGTCATTTATAATATATATAATACAATCATTATAACAATAATTATTATATTATATTATTATATCGTATAAACTTCGTGCAATTTCTCTAATGGACTTTCAAATATAAAATTGCTTATATACGACAGTGGATGCGATACAGAAAACCGTATACTCAGTATGTATAATGTATATACATTATACACATATAATAGATATGCTAGTACATAATATACTTGAATATAGATGCATAGAAAGCGAATGACATCGTAATCGGCTTGAATAACACATACCTACCTACCGATCTAGAGACTTTTTATTTTATTATTATGTTATATTATATTAACATTTTTTTTTTTTTTTTTACTCTCCATACCCAATAATAATTATTACTATTGCTGTTTCCGGCCAAGTCAGGCTATTTTTCAATTGCCTGATTTCGTAACACTGCCGGTTCTCCAGTTTATACGACAGCGATGGCTGTGTTTTTTCACACCGGTTTTTGGTTTTAGCCAAACATGAAACCTTCGGTGAAAAGGTCAAGTGGTATAATAATACGTGCATATATTAGTCTGTATATGATAAAATATTATAATATAATCCACCACAAGACGTGTCCTTTCGAATTATTATTAAAATACACACATACACAAGTGAGATGAGCAAAAAAAAGTTGTTTTTTCTTCTTCATTCGAAAGTATTTGTCGTAAAACTCGTTGGATTTTCTTATTTATAAACGTGTAGCCTGGAGTGATTCAAACCGCACTAGCATATGATTAGTGGACCTTCAGGGTATATCAGAGAATATGAAATTTTTATAATTTAAATATATTTACCGTTTACAAAACGTTAACATAATACGAGTACTTTTATAATAATATAGGCGATCGTAATTATCCAATAATGAAGCGAGTTGAAAGTTTAGATAGCCAGAGAACACGCAAGATCTATAATAGCGGTTGCTGATTATAAACAGATATACTTATTTAAACTACGACTGTACAATGATTGCAGTTTGTAACGTATAAGTACTCGCAATACATCTTTATCGCATCATTTTATTTCAAAATTATTCAAAGTAATAATTATATGTTATATTATATAAGGTATAAAGCTGCTTAATGTATAAATTAATTTAATACAAGAGAGCGTTTAAATACAATTTCGATATTTTAATGAATAATAATGATTGATGTTCTACGAAATAGAGTTAAATTAATTAAATAGTATTAATTAAATTATAATAAACTATTAAATATGTATATACTATATACGCCATGGCTGATGATGTACTCACATTACATTAATATAGTATTATATTTTATTAGAATACAATATATAAATATAATAAAATGCATAATCATTTGACTACTTTAATTTTTATTTTTAATGTATCTAAATGTTAAAGAATAATACAACTATTAGAATACTTGAAATAATTAAACGAAGTTGATTTAAAAGAATTGTTTAAAATATTAATTATCTATATTTTATTATTTACACAAAAAGTGTTTTAGATAAATTTGACTTATTATATTATGTTTAAGTTACTTAAAATATAATATAAATAAATTGCTTATTTGTCCATTTATCGATTAAAAAAAATTTTTTTAATGTATAGGTACATTTTAAACTTTTAACGTGTGTAAAGTTGTAAAAAATTTATAAAAATCAAATACATCTTACCAAGAACAATAATTGTGAATATATTATATTTTACGAAGTATTAGATATGGTAATCGATAACAATCTCAAATTTAAAACACTATTTAAGTATACATACCTACTTGAACCGAATACTTATAATAATATATGTTAAAGTAGAAACAAACATGAATAAACATATAGCTATTATATTGTACCTAAACTGATATGAATCACACTGTCATTTCAATTATTAAAAATAATGATTTTTTTTTTTTTGTATCAGCAAATCCATGTCTATTTAGTGTAGATGTCGTGATGGAAATCTTGGATGACGTGTTATGGAGGTGATATTACAAGGGCTTATATTGTTATTAGTTTTAATTAATATATTTTATATTGACTTGTGAAAGTTATTTTGAAATTTTAAAAGCATATAATAACCGTCTACGAGCGTTGAGATTCCATTATACAAGACACTTTCCGACTTTCCGTCTCTCGTATATTACTTTGATAAACAAAACAAAAAAAAAAAAAAAAAAATAGGAATGCTTCCGGATCGATTTTTACGTTTTAAATATCATCGTGTTATGCGTGTATAAAAAAATAAACAAAGTGCGACGTTGTCAATTGTTATTATTATATATATATATATAATATAATATAATATTTTATATTTATATATAAATATAAATATATTTATAGAGTAATGAAAACAGCAATGATTCCGTTTAGCGACTTTACTATACTAGCAATATATTATATTATGCATATATAATATGGATATTATGCTGTAAAACTCACATCTTAACCTCCTATAATACTTGCACACGCAGTAGTGTGTTTCGGTCAAGGTCGGTTGAGATCGAAAAAAAACGAACGATGTGCAAGCGCGATGCAATACAATATCTCCGTGTAAAATAATAATATATGAAATACATGTGAACGTTTTTTATTTCACTAGAAAGCGTCGCACGACGCCCGCCCGTCGCGTAAATCGGTCGATCGTCTTGTTCGCTTCGATGCATTTACAGTTTAAGTATACTACCCATACACAACCTATAGACCTATTGTGCCTTGCATATGCCTTATGCGTGTACGGACGCGGCACGACGCGTATTATATATAGTACCTATATGATGAATGCGTACATGACGATATGACATTGCATTTAAAACCGTGAAAAACTACAACGCGGCGAAGGCGGTTGAGCGTAATGTTATATTGTTATTATGATATTATAACATATTAGTTACCTATAATTAATACAACTGTATACGCGTATAATGGAGTTTAATAATATAGTGGTATAGGCAGAGCACACCACCGTCACACCGAAATAAACAACTCACTTTCATCTCTCCCGCCGTCGTCTCCGCTTTGTTCTAAGTCGTCGGTATGATATTATTGTGTACTATTATTTACCCGCGATTTTTTTATTATTATTATCCGAACGTCTGCGGTGGTACGCGTATGCATAAGTTGCGTCTGTATACCCATATTTCCATGTATGCCAGAATTCGTATTGTTGTACGTGCACCGGTCTGTGCATAAAAAAATAAATTGTAATAATGTACTTATACGAGAATTATATTCGTATGTGCACTCGTCGTGGCCTTGATCGTTTGACTTCGCGCGCCACTTTCTCCGCGCGTGCCCAATGTGGGACACACGACAATCGATCGCGAAATCGTTTATCACGATCGTGCGCGATGTATACTGCCTACTGTTATACATTTGTATACTTTACGTCTCTACACTATAAAATGTGTAATATATTATTGTCATTATTGTTGTTTTCGACAGGGTCGACGCGACGGTGGACGGACAAAACGACGGCGGCGGTGACAGCTGTCGCGAACTTACACCCCGAACTATGTCGCTAGATACAAAAATTTAATACTGTCTTACATAAATATCACCATTAATGGACGATAACAAATCTTTTCGATTTATATATAATGTATTATATATAACGAGACGAATTATAATTCAATAACAAATTGTAAATGCAGCGTATTTGTATACCATGTACCCACAACGATCAACGATCATAATTCTATACGACGACTATTATATACTATAATAATAGTTAACAATAATATGTTCTCAATATAACACTTGAAAATGATAAAACGACAACCGCGGGGAGTCTTGAAAATAAATTAATAACATCGGTCCTATCGCATTCGGAGACTTGAGTGTAAATCGTCTCTCGTCATCGGTGTATGTATGTGTTTGTGATTGAAACGAACAATGAGCCGTGAAAGACACGTTGTGCGTATAAGTGTACACGTATACGAGACATTTATGCAGCGTCGGTGGACAAAAATCATTGCAACTATATATATATATATTATGTGTACATATTTGGAGCGTTTTCGTCAGAAGGTACATGGCAGTCGAAAGAATGTGACGATGGAACGAACGGCTATGCTACAAGTAGGTGAAAGCGTGTATGACGCGCACTCGAGTATTGAGAATTGCTGGCTGTAAGTATAATATGTCTAAAACAGTTTTTCAATTAAACTCTATCCGAATTAAGTTTCACGGGATTCATTGCCTAGACATCACTGTATTTATGTATTACGAGTATACCAACAAAATAAAGATACCACGAGTTATGATATTATGTACATAGAAGACATATATATATATATATATATGTATATTATGTATACTTTGTGCATGAAAACTGTATTGAAAATGGTATTGATTGAAAACTAAACAAAAACCTGTAATATATTATACGTATAAACCGCGAAGTTTTTAGATTACACACCCCCGCACATTGCACATCTTTATACGAGTATTGCCTATAACATACAGATTCGTTTCGATTAAACGTCATTATACCGATTATAATTATAGTGTATGTATGTAAATATATTATATACACGCTAATACCTAAGTATATACGTGTGTATAACCCTATGTACGGTTATTAATTGACCGTTCGCACGTATCGGAAAGTCATAGTACGTTGAAAATTAAATAGAAATTAAATGTAAACAAATTGAACTCTCTCCCTCTTTCACTCTGAAAAAAAAAATTACAAGATAACCTGCTATAATTATAACTGTAAGAAAAGCTCCAACAACATAATTTAATATTTTTATGTATTTATGTAGCTGCACACTTTTTGTTCTAGAGATGAGAAATATGTATATAATAATATTATGCACATTATTATTTGTAGAAGGTACTAAGTGAAATTTGATTTCGAGCCATTTTGTCCTCGTCGCTGCGTGTAAACTCGAAACATAGGTAAATATACCACAAGCCTACGCAGCTATACGTATCATAATAGTTATTACTACGTGGTAATTACTAATTATTAATCAATTATTATTATTATTATTTCATTACCATATTTTACTGTATTACACGCCTGTAAAACTCACTATAAATCCTAATGTGCATCATATATATAGATATGATGTTAAGTATAAAATACGCGTATCATCGGTCGTATTATGTATATAATTTGCATATCAAAATATTAATTCTATACGAAACGGATTTAGTCTAATTTGAATAGCTTGATGACTGTGTTACGTATTTCGCTTAGTTATAATATATTTACTAGTAATTATTATTATTATACAATATTATTCACTTATTATTATGGCCACACGTCTATACAACACCATGGCGTGCAGATAATACGCAGACGCGGGAAATGGTTGTCAACGGTGAAACAATGCAATTATATTGTATTATTAATATAATTGTTTACCTCGTGAATTACGTACAATATGCATTATATTATGTTGAGAGTGTGATACGTATTGCATGTCGTGATGGACGATGATTGACTGCTGTAATAAGAGGCACTTAACGATTTTTGCGTTTCCACCAGTGGCTACAAGCCCACAATAATGGCGCGAGTATAAAATTAAAAACCATAAAATGTACGAAAGTTACACATAGGTCAATAGGTGATCAAAATGCGTCGATCCTACAAAACTCGATAAATTACATCCAACAACCGTATTACAGATGGTTTTTTATCATGTCATATCCACTCGTTTCATTGACACCATTATTATATACGTGTTTAATATATATACCAATCATCTATAATTAAATTTCAAGTCAAATGTATAGAAAAAAATGTATATTAATTGTCATTTTATAGGTAGATTTGATTTGCACCAAAAATCTATATTAAATATTAATTAACATACTTTTTTTTATTCATTTTACTTTATAGCGACAGCTGTGATTCCGCCCGGTTCTCCTTAGATGACTAGGGAGTTTTTAAATCGGTAAAATAGTTTAAATTTAGTAAACAGACTACGCGAGTGTTAATCTATACGAATATACGGATAAAGAATAGTGATCACATCAGTACATCACGCATCACACTCTCGAGACTCGTAAAATAAATAATATATGATTTAAAGTCAATATAAAACAAAATTATGTGGCCTGATATGGCGTGGTGATTAGCCTCAGTTACTAATGTGTTCTGAGGTCAAACATTGGCTGGCATCGCTAGCTTTCGGATGGGTGATCATCCGAGTTTTTAGTAACGAATCCATGGCGCACACACATACACATACACATACACATACGTATTCCAACCCTACTAAATAAATCTTGCAAACAAAAACTTAACACAACAAAAAAAACCTACTGTTCTTAGCCACAGCTAATGGCCTTAGTTGCGGGGCTTATAAGAGATCAACAAAAAAAAAAAAAAAAAAAACAAAATTATAAACATGTAGTTTGTATAAATAGCCGTAAATGTGTAAACACATAATCCTTTAAACACGATTCCCAGTAATACATTCTATCACGAGAATTAATAGTAATTTCAACAATAGAAGTTTAGAGTAAAATTATTTATTTGGCTTGTTAAATAATTATCTTAATAAAAAAATATATAATACGATCAAATATCAATCAGAAACATCTTTACATAAAATTTAAAGGAACATTATTGCATTAAATATCTTCGCTGCAGGTTATACATTTGTTATATATTATTCAAAGGGGACATTGAGGTGCCCTACTTTTTTTAATAAAAAAATATACATTATAAAATCGAAGAACGAAACGATTTTATACCTATCTAATAACAATGATTAAATGTGTCATTGTATTAATATATGTTATTATTTTAGACCATGTAATATGGGAAATTTGTATCACCATTAAAAAATGACCGCACGGTTAATGCCAATAGACCTATATAGTATATACATAACAAAACTCAAATATTAAACAAATCGCACACAAAGTAAACATTAATTTGCTTAAAATATATATCCATAATATCGCATAGAACTATACATTTATATATATTAAATACCTATAAATACGTTATATATATAATATTATGACGTATCGGAATACGTCATAATGTATTGCAAGTATAAACAAATGCGTAAGCATATTATAATAAAATCGTAAGGAAAAATAGGTTTATAAAACCATCGCGTATTTTCTTGTGTATTGTTCACGATTAATAAAACCTACACGAAACCCAGAAATTAATCTGAAACGAAATATTAAAAATATACATATTTTATGCACACCGCGCTTTATGGTAACTCGACGTATTTTTTTATTTATAATATTATTAATATTTAGGTTTAGGATTTATATATATTAGTACCTAAGTTACATTTAAAAAAAAATGGTTAGTTATGTTCATAAATAAAATTGGCTTATATTAATAAACGTGATCTATTTTGATTTTACATATTTTAAGTATAATGGAAATCATATTATTTAATGTGTTATTAAATTTTAAACACGATCAATGTATGTTTTATGTTACGTTTAAACACAATTAACGTAAAAAACTAGACACCACATTATAAATGATGCTTCTAATTTAAATTTATTAAAATCAATGGTTTTTTTTTTTATACGAAAAAAATTTGAAAATGTATTAGAAATGATATGAATTTATTTTAAAGTAAAGTCAGAAAATAAATTTAACATGGTAAAGCTAACAAAAATAATTAATGAACGTAAACTACATATAACATAATTTATTTTTGAATTATTTAATACAAAAAACTTCTGTTTCACTTAAAGAGGATTTGGAAATTACTAATTAATCCATCGTATATTGTATTTTATTTTACTTTATTATTTTTTTTTTTTTTTTTTGATTTGTTTTAGTATAATTTAAAAAAATTAAATAAATATTTCACTATTTTATATTGCATGTATAAATGCTATGCACGATAATTCACCCTATTCATTTAGGTACAACTAATTTGAACACGCCAGACTTTAATGTACATATTATATTTCAATACGTCATTACGATTTATATTATTATCATGATTTAAAGAACAACAATTCGTACAAAACATTGTCACGGGAATCCGACAAAAAGTTTAAGTCGAAGGGGAAAACAACAAATAAAAAAACTTTTGCTATTACATTGCTGCTGATAATATATTGGTTTTTCCTAAACATGCAACATTTCATGTGCTTGCTGGGACAAACGATACGCGTTTAAAATTTAAATAGGTAATACCAAAACCTACCTATTATACTATATTATATTCTAACGAATAATCGTACACGATATATAGATTTTCTAGATTTTCGGAAAATCTCCAACATCACGTACCTATATATTTCATATTATAACGGCACTATAATACGACGTGTAAGATAGGTAGGTCTAACAATATATTATATGCATGTAACGCCTGTGATGGTTTTTTTTTATTATTTTACAATGTTTCATGGATTATCGATCAAATCGGATGATATTATATATTTTCCATTGACGTTATATTATTAATGTCATCGCAAACAAAACATTATATTATATCCGTCCGTGACAAAACAGCCGTGACCTACGTGATTCGTATATAATGAATATATATATTTTTTTTTGTTTTTTTTTCCGCCGAATTTCGTTTATCGGCCCGCTCCGCGCGGACGACTGATTGGAATTTCGGAAAACCGCGTGCGCACCACAGCAAGTAGGACGGGCAGTGAAAACAATAACAAATACAAGTAGGTACGAACACGACGACGACGACGCACGGCCTGGTCAAATCGGTCCACAAAAAATATTGTGAGTTAGTTTTGACCGAGACAAAACCCATTTACTGCGATATTATTTTATGACCATAGTTATTGTACACAACGTTAGTTGCGATGCTGCGGCAGCTGTACAGAGGAGAATATTGTGTGCACAGATTTTCGGTTTTTCAATTTTCACCGCAACTGCATTTTGGTTGTAGTGGGCGTATGCACCCACTCGTACTACATATAATAATATAATTTATATACTAATAATAATAATAAGATTTTTGGTCCGATAGTCCGGTATTAGCAGCCGGTCACGTATCACCTCCGGTTCTAGGTCGATCCTGATAGATATATATATAATCCAACTGCCCGGCTCTACTTATATACATATTATATACCTAGCAGCAGCACCCGCACTGACCGTCCCGTGAAGAGAAAGAGAGAGGAACCGTGTCACATGGGACACAAAAATTATAAATAATATAATAATAATAATACAGAAACGGCACACACATAAACTCGCACACGCACACACGTAAGCACGATTCGTGTGACCTCGATCTGGATTTACACTCCGGGTATAGATCGGGCGTAGGTACAACACGTCCTATAATAGGTACCTATGGATCGCGGTGAAATTCGATCGGTAACTACTGGAAAAGAATTGTTGCGATTTTTTTTTTCTATTTTGTTTTTCAAAACGCCAACGCACTCGAGGGGTCAAAAAGCCACGGCCTCGGTCGGTCTACATTATTATGAGTAAAATAATACTGGCCATAACACACTGTATGTATATAGTATTGTAGTATGACTGCTGTAGTACGGCTTCACGACCGTCGCCGCAGAGTGGAACAAAAAACTATACAATAATAACATAATATTATAATGACGACGGCGCTCTGCAAAGACAATGCTGATAAATTGTCGAGAGACTATAATGTTATTATATTATTGCATACGAGCCAGTGATGATGGTGGTATACAATATAGGTACATACCAGCTACCGCAATAACGAACGCATATCCACCATAATATGTAATAATGTATATTGTGTTTTATTAACTCGCCATAATAATGTGGTCTAATCAAAAACGGAGATAAGTGAAAAAAATATACTTAACACGTGTCGAAACCATTAGCCACTTATGGTTTTTATATTTGTAATAATATAATAAGTCACTGCTGCGCTACTGCAGGGACACGCATATTATATTATCTATATACTTTAATACAGATACTCTGCAGTGGCGGCGAAGGTTCTGTGCGACTGTGTGTATAATATATTAATATTTTAACACTTTTAGTATACGGTCCCATTTGTCATAAAAATGTGTAAAATACGATCCTAAAGCAGCGTTTACACATGCGGTAGAGTCTTTGTTACTCAGAAACAGTTCGAGAACACGTGATTTTCTAATATTAGACGAAACTATATAAGATTTTATACATCGTGTACGCCTCTTAGCTAGCTAGGGAGAGGCCGGGACCGATTTCACGACTATTTTGGATTTTTCAAATGAAATGTCTACGCGTTCACAGTGTAACTACAAAATAATTAAAATTTCTGGCCGTCTATAACCGCTGTGCGCATGTAGTTTGGTTTGTAAGTGTTACAATAACTATTACTACTTGTATATATATATATATATATGTACAATAATCTATATAACACTGAAAAATTTGACGAACTATTTCAAGAGACGAATATCATATACCTACCAGCCATGTACTACGCTTGCTGCCCAAAATTCCAGCTCAAAGGATTTAGTGTTACATATATACTAAATTATATTGTATATGCATGCCTACATCGTGTGTAAAACACTGTATGGTGTATATAAATGTAATATTATACATTACTGCACTTACCAACGGTGTTGGGCATGTGTGTACATTATATTCAAAAGGCTCGAGGTGAACACCTCGCACGTTTCTATAGCGATATTAATATCATTATAGGTACGTGTTTTACGTTCAATACATAACAATATTGTTTTTTTATCCAACACAAGGGCTGTAGAAAAAAAAAACAAAAAAAAATGTCACATGCGTACCTATTCTTGTTACTATAATATATATTATATTGTATGTAGGTACACATTAATGCGCATTATCGTGAACTTTAATTTCGACTATAGGTACGAGTATACCCCACCTCGTTAAAATGTCAAATGAATAAAATAAATGTTAATCTTTTTCAGACCATGAAAACCACCGAGTACGATTTTAGAAACAAATCCACATTATAGCAAACCTCACTGAAATATTACGACCCGTTGTAAATGAAAACTACAATCGGTCATGTTATTATTTTTTAACGTGACATTGAATAATTGTAACGTTTATGTGTACACGCGTTCCGTGTTTTGTTATCAGCTATATAAATATTGTACATCTATATAAGTATATAATATATATAAATACATAACGTGCTTCCAAATTTCTGTGGAAAAAAAACTCTCAATCGATCCCCATCTCCGCCGTTTGCTAGCAAGCAGAGGTTGAATTTATCATTGCATTTACACAAATAGCCTTTTACTGAAACCAATTAAATTAGACTTAAAATTTAAATCACCCCCAAGCCTGTGTGTAGCGGTATATTTGGAACGGAAAACATAATCTTGGCGCTGTACTACCCTATGTTGCCCCGAGCGGAAATTTCATCAAAATATATGCCATTTAATTACTAAAGACTGAAAACAACGCCTGTTGGTGCCATGAAGGAGAGGCCGGAAATATACTAAATTATTCGTCAAGCATATAATACTTTCATTATTTTAACAAATTTAATTTAAAAAGTTAAAAATCTACGAACATATTGACATAAAAATTATGGATGCAATCTCTATTAACTACTTATTTATAAATTCAATACATCAATTAAATTTATATTATATCAATACATTTTCAATATTTTCAACCGTAATTTTTTAATATGTTTAAATGAGGATGACTAAAGACAGGTTAGTTGCTTACTCTATAAATTAACTAGGATTATCAAATTGTAGAATATAATTATCTTTCAAATTGATCCTTCAGATAATTTGAGGGTTAATATAAGCATCAAGGAATACAATTATCGTCTATTTTCCAAAAAAAAAAAAAAACCAGAGCTAAAAGAGCTTATAATAAATTAAATATCCTCTGAAGCACTTCAAGGTGTGTATCCTTACTTCTGTCAATTTTATATCTACACATATATTCCGAGTGAATTTATAAAATTTAATACATCTTTATAATATCCAAAAAATATTCCCGAAAAGTTTTTAGTTTCAAATTCATCCCACTCGAAGCTATAATAGCTATATTAACTGCAAGTTAATAATAATATACTATATTTCAAACTCACCAGTGTCTCTCAGGTTTCCGGCGAATTTATTAATCCACATTTGAACGTACGATGATAACACAAACAATATTAATTATCCAGGATAATAAAGTTATCCCGTCGTACTTATTGAAAATATCAACAATAAAAAGCGGTAAGGAAAAAATTAAAAAAAAAAAAAATCAAAACAAAATCAACGAAAATTAAATAGCAAACAAAACGTTCATTTCACTTCTCGGAATGATATTTACGAGTTGTATTGTAAATAAAGTTTGGTGTTTAATTGTTATAACGATTAGAAAGACAAATAAAATTAAAAATCAAACTATCTTTCGAACACAACTACGATCACGACCGACGGCGGCAACAAAACGAACCGGACACGAGAGAACAGCAAACTGACTGCTATGGTACCGTCGACGGACTTGGCGGGCGCGGCTTAGTATCGTCGGCGGTGGCGGACGACGGCTGTTCGTCCGGGGGAACACGCGGCGGCCGAGCCGGTGTTTTTCCTTCGTCCGAGCGGTTTGAGAGATAAAATGGGAAAAGCATAAATGCTCATATAAACAAAAATACAACAAAATAATATGGTAACATATCATTAATATTATTTTTATTATTCTACAGCAATATAGATATATTCAATAGTTGCTGGTACCTGTAATCGCTGTCCATACATACATCTCAAGATAATATAATATAATATATAGGTAACGATTTTATATATGGTTATGATTGATTGATCTTATTTTTATTATTATTATTATTTTTTTTTTTTTTTACGTTATAATATGTCTATACGGTTTCCTCTATGCCCGCGATTTTATACACGCGCGTCCTACCACGGACTACCTATTTGTTTGTTGAACCAAAACATCACTCGCGTGGTACGATTTATATTGAATTATCGTCCTTATTCTGCAAACGGCAACGACGAATACAGGTGACGACAACGACCGCGGGATGACAAAAATAATTTCTCGTTTTTTTATTTATTTTTCGATTATATAGCAACAATTGTACAACAATAAAATATCGAATATAAGTAAGTATGTATTATATTACATATATATATATATATTTTGTACCTATTTATTTATTATTATTTTTTGCTTTTCGTGTTGTTTGTCCGTAAAATACGCTTATGGGATGACACTATAATATTATATATCAATGATATATACGTGTATAATAACGTAATATTATAATTACAGATGAGTACCTATAGGTGCGCCTATCTACAAGATCGCCCATCGTACAGATTTAATAGTTTTTTTATTATGACTCTGGTCGAGATTTTTGGATACAATCGCTGAATCATATTATAGACTGACGGCTACTGCAAATCTATAAGATATCACATAAGAGTAACAAGAAAAAAGTGAAACAAATTGGTAATCGAGACGAAAATTTAAGTAAAAATTTATAAATATTTTAATAATAGTACCGTATGATTACTGTATGTTCTAAGATATGTTTCTACAACTAGTATCAACATTAGAATAAACATACTAGGAGGAGAAGTACGAAACGAATTTCTGTGTACTTACTTAATACAAATTCGTTCAAAAAAACTGAGTTTTAGAGGTAGAAAATATGTTTTGAAAACTTTGTTTTTAGACCATTTAGTATAAAATAATATGTTTATCCTAATTATATCGTTGTTGTAGAAACATTTCGTGTCTATACAATATATTCATGTCGTGTACGTATGTACAGTATATTGTACTCGAATAATACATTTTATTCTCACGTTTCAATATTGTAAAACGAAATTAATATTTTTATTTATACTGTGTTAATTGCAAATACTCTTTTTTACTATTTTTAAATCATGTTTTGCATGCGTTTTAATATCAATTGCTAAATAATATATTTTATTTTATACTTAATTTTATTTTTTTAACTAGTGACTCAATAAAATTACTTGAATTGACGGAATCCAACCTTCTGGGTTTTAATTACGATCATGGAAGTTTTTAGTATTTGATTTAATCCGTATTATAACCACAAGAGAATGTTACTTAAGGTCTTCTAAAACTGGATACAGGATTTTCATTTAACGAATAAAGTATAAGAAATCCATTAATGATTATTATACTTAAGTTGATATGGAGAACTACCTTTACAACCAAGCTTCATCTGGCAAATTTCCTATTTGCGCTACTATCAACTAGGTTGATAAATTCGATTCTATGAGGGGTTTTTGTTTTGTGTCATTTGTAGTAGGCACTTTAAATAAGCTATTTTACTCCTATAATGGCTAAGTTTTTTCTTCGACTTCAACAAGTCACCTAGAGAAGCAGCACAAAGTTCAACGAGTTGATCCAGCTTGGATCACTCAAAAACTAGCTCTCCTCTGTGTTCATATACATAACTATATTCTATTTTTTGTCTATAGTAGTGCCTTTTTTAGCCTAACAAAGTGTAGATCAGTTAGCTGTGGAGTATCGCATGTCTCTTTTAAACTGGACCATCCGTGTTGTGACATGTGGATTTGGCACTGTTCGATTAATACGGGTGTTTACTTGGTATATATACCTAGCTGTATGTATCATTCCGATAACATACCTGTATAAATGTATTTAATACAATATATGACATATTACTGTATATATGATGTAACTGAAAGAATTTACATAGATAATATTATGTACTTTAATTAACTGCTATGTAATATATTTTATTGCTAACAATTTTTAAAATTTAAATATAATAATAGATTTATAATAAGTTAAATATATTATATATAAAGAAAAAATATTAATCAGAACAAAAGTTATTACATAAATAGCTAGTTAATTATATTTGTTTGATATTTCTGTTATAATCTGTAACTTATAAGTGTATATAGTTGCATTCTTGAGTATAAATATACATATTATTTTTATAAAATTAGGATTTAGAAAGATGCGTGTATAGTTTATACTTATATTGTATGATTGTATAATATAAAATCATTTCCATTAGGCTATAAGATATTATGTCAAATAATTATGTACATAATACATAAATAATATATAAATTAAAACTATGATTATAAGGCCATCTACATTAGAATATTATTTATAATATACACTACAAAGTTTAATTATTTTAATAATATTTCTAAATTAGTGATGGTTTTAATAAAACATAATTTGAAACGCACGGTTATATGGATTATAATCTAATTGAATCTATATATATTTTTGTATATATGTATATAACCGTTATTTATTAATTCAATGAATCATAAATGACGAAAGTAAAATAATATGCTTGTATTAAATATATGCGTGCTTAATACTCTTGTATATATATATATATATAATATACATTATATATATCTATAGACTTATTATTATAAGGTACGTGAGTTTACGGTAAATTCGGTTCGTTCATTTGTTGTATAATAGTGTATATTATATATTATAGAAAATCAACTGCGCTATATAGTCAAAACTAACCTCGTTATAAAATTAAAAAATAAACACGTAGGTATAATTCTGGAGCGCATGCATAAAAATCAAACGTGCACACAAAAGAATTCTTAGTTTACAATAGAATACTTCTAGAGGAAAGAACTAGAGAAGGACATCGTTTATATTTATTCTAAATATAATATAAATAAATAGTTAAATAAATAAATAAGTATAATATATATGTTATACATGGGTACAGAGTACAGATAAGTGCCCATGTATAATAGACATATTATAAAGATTTTTGTAGAATAAGTATAATTTCGAGTTTATTCTTGACACGAATCTAGAGATTATTTTAAAGTCTGCGGTTGCCATTGCACCATAATTTGGAATTTTATTAATACCTAATAGGCAATAAGTTAAAATATATTTCTCGCTGTTCATTTTCTAAACAAAGTAAGTGTAAATTATTTTAATTAAACTTAATATTAGATGTAAGAGTATTCATTGTCACCTTCAGGATGCAATCACAATATAATATGTATAATTTTAAATATGATTAATTCTATCTTCTTGCCCGCTTGGAACAATAAGAAGAGTCGCAGTGTCATAATATACTCCGTGTGTGCATAATTATTTAATTAATTTAAATTAAATTCTAATACGAGAAAGGTAATAGTTGTTTCAAGGTTCAATACCTTAAATCTATATATTGTAATTATTATTTTTATAATTTATTCAAACGTATGAGTAATACCTCCCATTTAAATGAAAATTAGTGTAATAACAAAATATATTCATACACCTATATACTTACATAACAAAATTAAAACTCAGTCAAATAACCATGGTTGTTGTTAGTATTCATTTTCAAAATAATAAACTGTTTTAATCAGTATACTAATATAATATGAGTAAACATAATATGATTATAAAAAATTAAAACGTTAGCGCTTTTTTCATATTTTATGAATACATGATTAGTGATTACTAGGACTCGGATTTTGTAGCAAATGCTTCTTTTGAAGGGAGTGTAATAGAAAGATAGTTATTATATATAAATACGTTTTGAATCGTTCTAATTTCAATAAAGTAAGCTTTTCTTGCTTTTTTGGCTTTTTTCCACAAAACCTACTTTTTATTGCTTTTTCCCTTATTTGCTTCTTTTTTCTTATTTTTTACTAACCTGGTGACCCGCCAAGAAAGCTGAAAAGAAGTTGGTGCAGAGACCTAGCAATAACATAAAAATTATTAACTTTCATTACCCACAGATTTAAATCCCTCACACCATAAGTACTACTGTTAAGTAGTTCCTTAAACTCATGTAAACTCATGTAAATACACATAAACACCGCATATAATATGCTTATTGTAAACTAACTTTACAGATTGTATATTTTTCCAAATAAATGTTAAAAAAAAAAAAAAATTACTTATATTTCTTAAAAATTTAACTTATTTATAAGTTATAGACTAAAAATACTATATTATTATTGCCAGAAATTATAAAACAAGTGAAAGAACTAGTGATAAATGGATCACTGATAAAATAACTATCATTATTGTGCCGAAATTGTATAGTTTTAAAATTATCTGAATTATATCTGCGTATTTTTATAGCACATTCTAATACTTAATTTTACCAGTAAACATCAATCAGTGAGGTATAATATTTTAAATAATTTCTCTATAATCGTTGTTAGCACCCAATAGGATGAGTTTTAATGAAAGTAACTTGATCAAATATAAGGTCGTAAATTCCTTTTTTAATATTTTTTTTTTAACATTTTTAATTTAAATTTGTTTTTTTAGAATTTAATTTAATGAGTTCTTTTTTGCTTTTTTTTTTTTAGCTACTTAAAATGCTTTTTTAAGGATTTATTTTGCTACAAAATCCGAGCCCGAATGATTTCTATTGAATATAACCCAGGTTAGATTACGTCATATATTATATGTGTAGATATGATTCATCGAGTAATTAAAATATAAAAATTACTTAATATAATTGAATTCATTATTTTAACAAATTTATTTAGTCTAAATTAAATCATCATACAGAAATTCAGTATAATATTAACTTATAATATAATAATATCGTAAACCTAACCTATGCAGCATTAGTGTAATAGATTATGGACTGGTATTTATTTAAATTACCATAAATAGCACAGCATCCACCAATATCTAATATAAGTTATAACATTCAAAATGGATTTTGATATTAAATTATTTTAACACATTTACTATCATCGATATTTCAATATCAAAATCCAATAAAAAAAAAAATACATAAAAATAAAAATAAATGATATTATAGTCAAGTGTGTTTATGTTTAATTAATAACTATGTAATGCTTATATAGTTATATAAAATATTATTATATAGTTTAATAGCTTAAAGACTTTATTATAGCTGATAGATACTGAGTAGATTATCTAGTTTAATATATATGTGTATATGATACTATTTATTGTTAAGTCTAATACAGTAGAACCCTTCTCATACGCCCTCGGCTGGTCCACCGCTTCGGTTGATCCAACCATAGTATAATCGATATGAATACTATGTAATTTAAAAATATAATTTGGATTTTCTACTTAATAGAAGATATTATACAAAATAAATTGCTAGTTTAATATTTCCCTTATCGCTTTTCCGCTTTAGTACTCCGACCTCTCTCGTACCATTTCTATCGGTGTGCGTATTTTGGAATATTGCAGTTAAGTCTAGAATTTCATTTTCTAAACAAAAATCTATTGCTAACTTTTTTTCTAAATAATGTAAAATATAATACATTTTTGATATAATCTTGTATGTAATATGTAAATAAAAAAATGTTCTGTATATTCTGATAATCCGACCTTTTTCGCGTTCCAACCACACCCCCAGTCCCAAAGGTGACGGATTATAGAGGTTCTACTGTAATATAAATTAGAAATTTCCTGCATATTATGATTTAATATAACAGGAGTAGCCAAAATGGAAAGGTTCGCGGGTCACATAGATAATTGATAAATACAATGATACCAAGATCCAAGATTGACACATTTTTTAAAATTTGATAATTTTTTATAAGCTAATACCTAAAAAATTTAAATTCATAATAATATTAAGTAAATTTTGTTTTTATAAATAAGATGCATGCCGCATCTAACAATGACAAGCCGCAAGTTGGCCATCTATGTAATATAATGTAAACTAAGTTCAAAATAATAATATTTATTAATTATTATTTATATTTGTATATCTTTATGATTCTTGTGTTTATAGATTTTTCTGATTTTTCTTCGATTTCTACAATTTTAGTTGGTTTAACATTGAATCGTTCAGAGTAAAGACCAGCAAGTAATCTTACATATTATACTTCGTAGTAATCTGATTACTTTATAATCGTGCCATCGTGGACGATGAAAATCGATAGTTTGAAACTTCTAACTTTCTCTAAGCAATTCAGCATTTCGTTTATAGAAACTAAAAAGTTTTTATTGTAACCCATGAACTGCTCTGTATGACAAATTTCAGTAAATATCAAGCTAGAAATTGTGTGAAAATGAAAAGATTCCAATCAGAAATATTTCACTTTCATAAATTGTTAACATTAAAAAAAAAAAAAAAAACATTGATTCATATCCATAGACGGGGCTTACAAAAAATGTTATGGTTAATACTTAATCAAAAATCATAAAAATACAAGCTCTGATAAAATATTATTTACAATTTTAACCATAAAATAGTTACTGTTAGTTTCTCTCTAAACATTTAAATTGCTCATGCATAATACGCAATTTAAATCAATACAAAATATATTAATCATATGCTGATATATGTATTTGAAATTACTTTTACATTTTTGCCGTGTACAATTTAAAGTTTCGGAGTACCTTAGTTAAGATATCCATTATAAATGTATGACGTGTAGATTACATGGACAAATATTAGTGGGTGTCAAGGGAACTACTCCCTTTTTGTGCTTTTCTTATACACGTTCTTTCGAATAAAAAGATTCTATACAGTTAAAACATCAAAAAGTTCCTTTTAGCACATCTTAAAATAATAAATTAATTATAGAAATTTACATTATGTTATAAAACCATTCATTTATATAATTCTCTGAATTAAAATTATAGAAAATAACAATAAGAAAGTTTAAAAAAAACATCGAAAGAATAAAAGTAAACAGCCGTCAAAAAATTATTTTTTGGTTAAACTTAGTTTTAAATGATTTTTATTATGAAGTTATTTGTTATTAATTACAGAATTTTAAATAAATGTCACATATATTATTCGCTTGTAATTATACCACATAATAACTTTTAAAAGAGGTTTTGGGGGTTTATTGTAGAAATATTTAAATCTACAGTTTAAAAAATTGTTTGGCAATACTTGTTTTTTGTTATACATAATTATAAAGGTCATTTTGATTTAACAACTAGCTATAAATCTCTAAAAACAAAATTGACTAAAAAAGAGCTATTACGAAATTAATTATAAATAATAAATTTATATGATTTATTAAAATTTTAATATCATATACCATATTAGTTTTTTTCATTATTTTTGGTGGCTTTTTTTCAATGACTGTAAAATTGCTTCTAACTTAGGTACATAAACAGTATTAAATATTTTATTGATACATTTTTACATATTAATTTAGGCTTAATATATAGTACTGTTTACAAATCGACAACAATTATTTAATATTAATAACTAAAAGTTAAAACTATAAATGTTACAAACTTTTTGATTTTAATAAATCCAATTGTTGATATATATTAATTATTATTTAATTAAAAAATTAAATAAATGCGAATAAAACATTACAAAAATAATTTTTTTATATTTATTCTGAGATAGTTCTTTATTTTCTGTAAGTTCAAGAAATATTACTCAAGAGTCAAGAAACAATACTGTCTGTAGTTAATTACGTCAATTTTGCTTTGCGAAGTCTGATAAAATTACAATTGATTACAAATTATTTATTAAACTATTACATATTTAAAAAAAAAAATAAAATTTATAATTTATAAATTAAAAATTATTTTAGATAAAACATTTTACTTTTAAAAAGTTAAAATTACTATCTATAATTAGAAAAAAAACATTTATGTAAGAGATATATTCTTGACTGCTTACTGCTTATAGTATATGGAATTGATCACTGACCCTCCTAATAATATAGTTGAATATATTATATTTTAGTGATGTGGGTTTCATAAATTAATTAATACAGACGTACAAAATTGTAGTGTTACTAAAATAAAAAAAAATAAAAAACGAAGGAAAACAACATAATGAACATTATGCTATAAAGTACCTACATTGTACCTATACTGTGCAATGTGTGTATAATGTATATATATAAATATAATAAAAAAGTATATTATGTAATAATAGAAAAAAAAATACTTAGGTAATATATTATATTCTTTTTGATAAAAGGAAACCGAGTGAAAGTGCAGTTTTTATTTAATATATAATATAATACGAGTATAACTAAAGTACTCAATGAGCCTTTTTTAATTTAGTTTTTTTTCGGTAGGTATATAATATATTTTGTTCATAAACAAGCTTTTAGTTTTAATTAAATTCAATAACAAAAAAAAAAAAAAAAATAACCCAAATGTAAAAAAATGCATACCTACGTTCTCTAAGTTTACAAAACTAATAACAAAATGTTAAATCAAATTTATTAAATATAAACAAAATTCTATTTAATAGAATGAGAATCTATTTTTTTGTAGCGATGTATTTGCAAATGGGGAGGGATATAGAATCTTCCATTAGCCATTTTAAGCTTGTTTATATGACATTCCTTTATAATAATATAAATATATATTATTTATTTTATCGTGCTTGGTAAAGCAAAAGAACACAATTAATTACAAACAACATTCATTACTGAGATTTATTTCTAGGGCTTAAATAAATAAGAAGTTATCTTAGGATTAGATAGATACTATATACTATGTAGTATGAACGATTTTTTGGACATATATTGTTTTTTATCTTTTATAATATAATAATAAGTAATAAGTCATTTTTTATTTATATGTTTATCAATATACTCTTTAAACGAAAACATAATAGATAAAAGAAATATCAATGAGAATTATATAAGTAAATAATTTAGAGTCATAGTGATTAGTGACCAAATTTTGCACCCAAAACTTCAAAATGCGCTTTTAGCTGATTATGTTTTATTTTAGTACTTATTGAAGAGATATTATACATTTTTTTAAATTTTAAATTAATGTAGATGCAGTGACACTGATTCTGTTTAGTAACTGAATGCATATTCTTTATAATAAATTATTAAGCTTATTATTTAAAATATAGATAAGGAACAATTGTATTACATTTTCAAGATTTTTTTACCAAACGAACAATTTTTTATTCACATAAATCAATAAAAAAAATTGAATAACACAAAAATGTCATTAAAAAGTCAATTAAAATATCTCTAAAAAATTTTTATTAAAATCTTCAATGAACATTTCAAGTTCTTTTAAAGACCGATGTTTTGTAAACTGTCGTGATTTTTTATAATTTATTGTCAACTTTTCTTAGTTATTAAAAAATTACTTATTTGATATATCAACTAGATCCAATGTAGTATCAAGTCTTCTGACCAAAACTGTGTTAACAGACAAAAAAAAATTCATATTATAATAAAATGTTTATATAATATTTTATTCTTCACTCAAAATTTAAAATAATAATTAGTAAACTATTATAGTTAAATCATAATTATATATTTTTTTAAATTGTCACAACATTTTAATCTTAATAGCTACACTTAATAATTATATAATGTTCTTTGTAACTTGTTCTTACGAAATATGGAAATTTATAACTTCCAAAAACACAGCTACATAGGCATAATTAAAAAAAAAATGCATTTTAAGTTAAAATTTCAATCAAATTAATTATTTTAACGTAAAATAATAAATTTCTCCTAAACTTTATATAGTTATTTTTTTTATACTAATTAAAAAAAATATAATATCAATAGTTAACACTAGAAATATTTTACCATATTATTATTTTTTACATATTTAGGAAAAGGTACCAACAATTTAATTTTGAAAATATTTAAAACTTATCTTAAGAAAATTATATTAATCGTTGACGTTAATTTAATTTAAATGGTTTTTAAATAAATTATGTTTGAAAATATGTTAGGTATATATCGATGCATCAGGGTTTAAATACTAACGATACTGAATAAGTGAAATACAGTAATAATTTACTTTGTATTCGTGTGTTATTACATAGTATTCTAAAAACTTAATACATTTTTTTTGAAGTTACAAGGTATTGTTCAAAAATTTTTTTCAACTATCATGGTTAGTAAATAGTAATTCAAATAATTAAAATCATTCGTCTTTCTAATCAATGGATATTTCCATTGAAGAATACTAAAATATTGGCCGTGGAGGTGCTTAAATGTAAAAGTCACTGAAGCTTCGATTATTGACGAACACCGATCATATAGTGTAACTGTGTTCACCCTGCTTACAGATGACGGTCAGAAAAACTACACGGAAGTAGATTTGTCAAAAAATTTTGCTATTCCTATAGCTGAAAATATGAAGAAAACATTTATTGGATATTAACGGAAATCCGATTTTAGAAATAAATATGAAGACTTGATTCAATAAAAAAAACGTATTCACCATAATATAGATGGTATCTATTGAGATTTTGTTTACGAGAACCAATAGTTCAATGAAATAATCCGTAACTAAAAGGAGATAACTAAAAATGTTTTGACACGATTGCCATGGATTTATTGAGTGTTATATTTGACAAACACACTAAACTTACCAATAATCTATGTAATCTGACCCCATGATAACTTACGCGGAACGTATGTTTACCAGACATCTCTCAAACTCTGTGGTTGTCTCTAATTTATTAGCATAATAAACCATTCCCAAGACATTCGTCTAAAAAACCGTAAACACCGCTCTTTCGGGGTATCGTTATGCTAATAATTACTTACGATGAATGGGTGCTGAGAGTTACTAATCCAAGATTGTACGACTTATCTCCAAAAGTTCATCTATCCATAATACTTCAAAACTCCCATTACATAACTAAATCTTCGAGACTAGTTATTCTTAATCCTATTGACATAGGCGATTTTCACTAAAAACCAAAAAAAAATATACCACAAGTAAGTAAAATTATAAAATGATTTCTACCTAAAATATATTAATAATTTCTACCTTAAAGTAACTATACCTTAACTAACAGTAAAATAAAACTAAAATCATAACTACTTATGGATGATTACTATAAAATGTATAGTATTAGGTAACCTAACATAATGAAATATTATACTTTATTCTTTTCTTTATATAAATTGAATTGAAAATAAACTACACAATTTATAGTATTTATTTTTATTTTTCACTCGCTCTTTTTTAATTATATTATTGTTTCATTATTTTTTAGTTGGAAAAATATATTTTTAATAATCTATAAGGTATAATTTTTGTAAACGCATGTAGTGTATGTCCAAAAATTAGATAAATTGTCATCGGATATAAAATAGAAATAGAAATTATACGAAATTTTCCAAATAATTCATATTTATTCACATTTATTTAAAAAACAAGATAACTCGTTTATTTTTTATTATCATAGAGCATTTTTTTTTTTCTTATACGAATCATCTTTATTTTGTAAAATAATTTACTTATTTTTTTTTTTTTTTTTTTTTTATTGAAATAAGCCTCGGCAGCTATGGCCATTGGCAACAAAGTTACTTATTTAATATTGAAGTAAAAATGTATTATTGATTTCAATAATTATGTTTATTATCATATTGCCATTGTCTATTTTAAGATGTATTAAAGTTGATACATATTATAAATTAATTTAAAAAAGCATTTTGCCAATATTCTACAAAATGTTTTATAAAAAAATTAAGAACAAATTAAAGATGTACCAAAGAATGTGATGATAAGAAAATGATTTCTTCAACAAGATATTCTTCGTAAGATTTAATAAACGATTTTGTATACGTTTTATTGTTATTTATTTAAATTTACATTTTATATGGTGCATCCAAAATAAAACTATTTATTTGTCATAGAGATACATTACCCGGAATTTATGAAACTGTGACGACGGCATTCCTGTACTCGGATTTAGTTTGTTTTTTGACCAGCCAAAAAATATAGTTAAGTTCGTTAAATGTTGAAATAGCAAATATGGACCTGTTCGCAATCAACAAAGAAACATTGTTAAGTAACATCTTAAACCTCATTAATTATAAATATAAAACTATTCTTTAATTTTAATATGAAATTGGACGTAGGTATTTTTTATTTTTTTGACTTATTTTTGTTATAGATTCTTTAGGTAATTCAGGTATTCTAAACAAATTTTAAATTCTAAGAAGAGTGATGAATGATGATAGATTGATTTTACAATGATGTGTGTGGTTTTTTTATGTATATGTACACTAGAAGTAGTCAATAACATGCTTTGATTTTAAAATTTAAATATAAGTTTGAATAGCAAATTGGATATAATTTGTACCTACTTTAGAGAGGTCAAAATAATTGTTGGGGAACAAAAATTTTAAATAATATCTATTTTGGCTGGATTGATCATGTTGTATCTTTAGCCAGTGATTGCTCATAAATCATTCGAGCAACACCTCTCATACACAGGATTCTGCAAGCGACAACTAGACTTGAATTTTCAAAGGCTAAACTTGCAAAGTTATTTTTTTATTTGTTCCATCTTATTTTATCTGACAAGCATAATACACTGCTACACTGCTTACACTACTGTAAATCAAGTAAATTACATGATCATAATATATAGGTATACTTAATATTATCATTATACTTTATAGATTAAATTTTTATTACGGTGTACTTGATAAAATTCTCGTCTACACTACTTTGAAAGCCCTTCGAAAATCAGGAGGAAGGTATTAAGGTAATATTGGTACCTGGTATGTGATTTTATGTTTTAACACTTATAAGTGTTGGGGAGTATCTTCTAGATCCAGGCCCTATCTTAGTTTTCTTTTAATCTTCATTATCCCTACCTATATTATAAATCTTTTATTTTTCACATTATTACATTATACCTACTATATTATATATTAAACTAAGAAAATAATAATTATAAGGTCGGTACATAGGTACCTATTTATTTATTTTCACAAATACAATATTTTATATGTTTGATTTTAATATATGTATACACAATACACTATAGGTAGGTATACAATTTATTATACTTTATTACTTTATGTAAAGCAATTTATTATTAAATTACTCATAACAACAAGTTATAAATCATACTACAAAGGAAAAATACTCATAAATTCATAATAATATAAAGATTATTTTTACATGGTTTAATGTTGTCTCGTTTGTACAAGTTACAACTATGTAACATGAAGTTTTAATCGTTAAATTGTGTACATAAGAAATAACAAACATTTATAATTTAAATATATAACATAAAATGTTAGCAATATGTCTCATTTCTCCCTTTTAAATTAAAACATTGTTATAAAATAAGATGTATCAACAAACGAGCTTGAATAATAATTTTAATTTTTAACTTTAAATCTGATTAAAAAAAAAAAAAAAAAAAAAAAACAGTAATAAAAACATAGAAAGTAGGTACATAATATATCGTCATACTTGCAATATAAAAATAATAAATACATAATAGAAACTTCCTTTAATTCATACAAATTTAAAAAGATAATTGAGTATATTTGAATGAAATCATAATAGGTGAGCGCTTGGGAACAGCAAAAGCGATAATATTATATGCTACCCCTGAACTTTTTTTCATTTTACTGCAAGCAGTTAAAATATTTAATTATGGAACTCAATAAATTTTATCTCCATAAAGTTTTGTTTACATAACATACATTAAACATTATTGTAAGAAACAATAATTATTGGTTACAGAATTACAACTATAAAAAACAAATCCAAATGTATATTTAACGGAAGCTGTAATTTTAAATTAGTAATCATTACTACAAAAAATAAAAATTTACATCACGATATTAATATTACGGTCAAAAATTAAAAAATAAATTTGGATTTAAAAAAAAGTTTTATTATTCAATAAAACTTTATCAAAACAATTTTAATTTTGATACCTACCTAAAATAAAAATGTAAAATTATTGAACTGTTTTCATGGAAAATTTAGAAAACAGGCCAGATTATCCTTATACTGATTAAAATGAAGCAACATACCCTAATGTAAGAAATTTAAGTCATACTTAAACAATTTAAAGTATGAATATTGAATACAACATATTATTAAATAATATACACGCTGGCTAAAGCATTATTTGCAATATAACAATTAATATTATGCATATTAAATACAAGTTAACAATAATATTATTATTTATAAATGATAATTTATGAATATCAATATACAAAATATATATTAAAAAACAATTCAAAATAAACATCAAAATTTTATTTCTCATTTAATTCACCGTGCTATGACCTCTAAAATATTAATTTACGTTTAGACACAATTTAATACCTGCATTATAAACATAGTAAAAAGTAAATATTTAATTAACACAATTAGACTAGGACAGGGGTCGGCAATTAAATTCTATGGAGGTCCAGAAAATCAAAAAAAAAATTCCGAGGGCCAGTAAAAACTAAAAACTCAGATATTAGTTAATAATTGTTGTGTTATCACAGCTATTATTGTAAATAGCAATAAATGATAAACACTATTATAAAATAGATAAAATATATATTATGTGTGGAAAACCAGCATTATTAAAAAAAAAAAATATTTTTTGTGGTCCAATTATTTTTCCTTTTCGGGCCGGATTTGGACCGCAGGCTGCCTATTGCCAACCACTGGACGAGAATATTAAAAGAAACAAATAATAATTTAAAAATATATTTTATTTTGAATAATATTTTATTCAGGAAATAATAAATTATACTCATATTAATTATAATAAAGTTATAAAAATTAGGTAGTTGAATTACAAGTAATATTGTATTGATAAAATTTGAAATATTAAACTTAAAATGAGTCTTCAGTACAGTCAACAACAACAGGGGCTTCATCATCATCCTCTTCATTTAATCTATTGAATTCCCATCCAAACTTTTGTTGCAAAAAGCGTTTTATTTGAATTGTACCATCTTTAAGATCATCTTCTAGTACAAAATCACAAGTTTCTAATGTTCTAAATAATTCTTTTAAGCCATTATAAATAACATTATTGTTTTCAACAATGTCAACTAAAAAGTCTTCAGGTATGGTTTCTAGTTGATGACGTATTGCTATAAAAAACTTTGCAAAAAAGTTTTGATCTTGGGATATAGCGTCTTTACTCATACAAAATAATTGAAATAGCTTCTTCCAGCGCTCAAAAGACTCATAACTTAAGCCAAGAAGAAAACAAATATAGGAAAATTGTAGTTCAGCTAATAAATCTATTTTACTGAAAATAAAAACATATATTAGTAGATAATAATTATAATAATAAATACTAAGATATGATAATAAATAAAAACCTATCGTGTTTTTCAGCCATTTTATCAAGTATGTATGAAGTATCAAGTGAATATTTAGTGATTTCTGAAAGTGATGAACCAGGGGGATAATGACATTCTGGAGGTTCAGTAAATCTAAATCATATTGAAAATTTAAATACAGATATAATATACATTTTATTATAAAATAATATAAAGAAAATTGATAAAATTTAATTTACCTTATTTTATTTTCTTCTTTTGGCACCAGATTAGGCAAATGTTCATATCCAACATCTGTTTCACTTCTAATAGGACCCCATTTTCTTCTTTTTTTTGTGTTTTCCGTAACTGATGTAGGAAATAACTCCATTGCTGATCGAATTAATTTTGTTTCAGGGCATAACCTCTGTATCAAGTTATCTAAAATAAAAAATTAATAACTGATAAAATGTCTGAGTACATTCTTATATAGTTTTATTAATTGTCCATACCAGTGAGCAGTGATGACAGGCCATTCCATTTAGATAGCTCTTCGTGTGGATAAGGACCCAAATAGTTATTAAATTGTAATACATTCATCTTGTATTGCATCAATACTAATTGGGGTACATCTACCAACATTTCATTTTCCACGTCCCACTTTTTTACAAGACATTCACCTTTTTTAAAATCATGAAAAAAACCACAACGTGGAGCTGTATTTCCATACTTATCGGTGGCACTGTAAAAATCATATAGTCGTTAAATAATATGATTTATTACATAAACGTTTGAATAGCAACCCAAAAAGTAACAGTATCATCAATACATTTTATTCATATTACCTGTAATATATGAAATGTATACCACGGGGTATCATTTTAACCCCTTTAAATTTATCACCAGTTGCCCAAGACATCATATCGATACCGAATTCCATGCCAGACGGAATGTCAAGAAAAAACGCTGTCGCACCTTTCAGATACAATTTCATGGCTGTATCTTGATCCATTTCCGATGTATTGTTAAATTGAATATTATATAAGGGGAGGTCCTAACATAAACGGTATATATAAATAACATTAACTTTTAAATATAATTATTATAAAACGCACTTACTTAAGTTTTGGACTTGTACATTTTATAATTTTAATTTTAAAATAACTTCACGTTCACAATACGGTCTTATCTCAGTAACAACTGTTATTGATGAAACTGATAATACTATCAACAAGAACATGGTAATTTAGGTGAACTCGTGGTTGAGATAAACGAAGTAAAATTCTACCATGGGTAAACGTGAATAAACCAAGGTGGGCTTAAAAATCCACCTAGGCCTGATTGTATTCTGTGATACAATCACGAGATGTTTATTGTTTATAATTAAAATATTTTTATTTTTTATCTTCACGCTAAGCTATATCAGCAACTAAGTTACATTAAGTTAATTTTTTTTGTTGATGTCATAACTTGTCAACGATACCTATACTTTTTATAAAATAAAAGTTATTTAAAATAATAGTGTGTTTTTATAATTAATACTTTAATAGGTAATTAGCTCTAGTTATAATTAGTTAATAATTTCATTGGCATAATATTCAGTAAACACTTGTTCTGTTTGCTGATTTTAACATTTCACTGACAGTAGGTAACTTATTATTTCAAATAAGTAATCTATTGATTATTTTAAACTTTTTATTTGTATTTGTTAAAAATTCTATATTTGTGCTTAATGTTTAAAGAAGGTAAGCCAATATAAGTTATTTAAAATGCATGATTAATTTTTGTTTACCTATTTATTTAACAAATGTTGATGCGTTTTTTCACATTTGTGTATAATATATACTAATGTTTAAATACTTATTTTATTAATATTAAAAACATATGACAACACTAAAACAGTATGCCAACTAACAACATTTAGATCTCAATTTAAAACATATCTTCTAAATTAGGTATTCTAAGAATATTTCTGTTTAGTTCTTTTTATTCTATTCTTAAGATAGAACAAAATCATGAAGATTTATAATTCTAATATTAATCTGATTCTATTTAATATTTAAAAAAAACAATAGCAATAATAATAATAAGAAACATTCTGTTGCTTATTATAGGTAAGCAATAGATATTATATTAAAGATATAATATTCTTTAATAATTGAACAAGATTTTTATGTTTAAGTTAATTAAAACAATATAATTTCAATAGGTTTTTATTTTTAATGGTGTATAGTTAACAAGCTTACTTCAATTTAAAAGTGCCTTACATATATCATTTAAAAAAAGTCACGGCTGGAAATTTATTTTTTTGCTAATTATATGTAATCTACATATCGCTTACTTGTTTATTGCAGGAAATTAAATTAACTGTTTGTATTTTTTAATGAAAAAAAAAAAATTAATAAATAATGAAAAGTTTCATATTGAGAATAGAAAAATGTTATAGCATCATTAGGTATTTAAAAAATTAAATGAAGGATATGGAGAAGAAATGTTTTCTATATGTTATATTTATGATATTTATTATTTTTTTTTTTTTTAAGAAGCCTAGCTTTTATATTGTACCTATTCAAATTGTTATGTAATAATACAAAATTATATTCTATTTTCAGAGGTATCTCAATATTTTAGTAATATTATGGAAAAAGAGTCTGATATAAGTGCTAGTATAGCAGCAATTACAACACTATTAAAATTATTGGAACATGATAAATGTAAGTACACTTAAAATATAAATAGGATTGTATAATAAGTTGTGCATCATGAAAATGTTTGACAATTTTTGATAATAGTGCTATTCAAAATTACAAGTTACGTTACTGTCAATAAAATAAAACTAATTTATTAACTTGAAAAAGAATATGAAAGCTATTATGTTTTCACAATTAAATATCTACTTATTATTATTTTTGAATATAATGTTATGTTAACTAGTGATAAATTTAATAATAACTGTACTAATTAACCAAATATAATAGATAATTTATTTTTTTTCTCAATGTTTAGCTGAAACTGTACAAGAACTTGATTTTAATTTGCAATCTGCAGTTGAAGTAATTACAAACACTAGTTTTCGTGTAACTGGTGTATCTTCTGGATGTGCATTATTTATGCGATTTATAACATTTGCTAAGTTAGATAATATTGTAAGTATTTTTAAATGTAAGTATAGTGTTACTAATATTTTATTTAATTAAGTTTCATTTTGAATATTTAGACAGTGAACCTATATTTATGGACTTCTCACAATAATGGACTACTCCTTATTAATGGATATTTTATCAAGTCCCAGCAAAATTATACTTATTAGATAGGCCTTAAGTATTTCTAATTTACTGGACCCTTTGGTACTACTGTAATATATTTTTAATTTTGAATAGCTGAATGTATAAAATAAATATAATTTCACATTTATTAATAGTTACAATAATTATTTAATATATACTAGATACTATCTATGAATATTATTCAACTGTGATATGGCTTTAAATAGTCTATATTGAAATAATTATTACTTAAAAAAAAGTAATTATTCATAGTTTCTATATTTGCAAAGTATATGTGTAATATATATATATATATATACATAACTACACCATTATGTCTTGTGGAAAACGTAAAAGACTAACTTTGGCACAAAAAATTGAAATTATAAAATTTGTGGAAGCAGAAAATATTGGAGTACGAGCAGTAGCTGAAAAATTTAATATTGGTAAAACACAGGTTAGTGATATATTGAAAAATAAATTATATTTATCACAAGCATTTGTGGAGCAAGGAAGCGAAAAATCAAAACGCAAATTTCCAAAATCAGACAATGGAATAATCGACACAGTGATATTTCAGTGGTATCTGCATGCTTGTGTCAACAATTTACCAATTTCGGGTCCAGTATTAAAAGAAAAAGCTTTGGAGTTAGCATCAGAAGTTGGCCTTAATGATTTTAAAGCATCAAATGGATGGTTGCAAAAATTTAAAGACAGGCATAAAATTTCTTATAAAAATATTTATACAGATCCTGCATTGCTTAAAGAATGTGTTATTACAGAATGGTTAAACAGTGTGAAAGAAACTATAAAAGATTACAAGGAATGTGATATATTTAACTGCGACGAAACGGGTCTATTTTATCGAATTCTTCCTGAAAATACAATGAGCTTTATTAATGAAACTTGTATTGATGGAAATTTATCTAAAGAGAGACTGACTATTATGTTGTGCACTAATATAGATGGAGAATTTGAAAAACCGTTGATAATAGGAAAAGTTGGAAAATATAATTGTTTTAAAAACATTAATATTGATAATCTTGGAATTGTTTGGAAGTCCAACACTAAAGCATGGATGACACGTAGCATTATGACTGAGTGGCTTTTAGATTTTGATTACAGAATGACTCAATCAAAAAGAAATATAGTTCTTTTTTTAGATAATGCAAGTTCTCATCCTTTGCTTAACAATCTGCAATCGATCAAACTAATATTTTTTCCACCACATATATCTTCTTATTGTCAACCTCTAGGTCTAGGAGTAATTCAAAATTTTAAGATGTTATATCGAAAATATGTATTAAAACATCAGCTATCAATAAAAAATAGTTCTGGATTAATAAATAGAATCAATGTGCTACATGCAATTATTTGGATAAAACATGCTATTAATGAAGTTAAAAAATCAACAGTTAAAAATAGTTTTATTAAATCTGGTATCTTTATTTCAAATGAAAATAAATGGGAAGATAATCTTGCAACTATTGATTATAAAGCATTGTTAAATCATTTGATTGGTGATGACTCTATTAATTATGCGGAAATAGATGACAAACTGTTAACTGAAAATCAATCATTAGATTTAATCAAAATAATGCAAGAAATAATTGACCCACAAATCAGTGATGAAGATGAAGATGATATTGAAGATGAAACTTCATATCTTCTCAGCGAAGATACAGTATTGACCGATTTGAGTCAAATTTCTGAGTCTAATGAAAAGAAAAAAAATTAACATTTAATTATTAGTTAAAAACCATTTTCTTATTTGTTTTAATCCTTTGTGTTAACTAGTAGATTTAAATAAATTTAAAAGTTAATATTGTACAATACCTGTTTATATTTCTTTGTAAAATATAATATAATATTTTACTAAAGTTTTATGTCAATTAATTAATGTTATAAATGTTAGTTTTATTATGTTAACATGAAGGTTATAAAGATAATATAATCATTAATAATATAATTAAATATACAAGTTATTCTATAGAATAACAGTGTAATCTTTTTTTAAATTGTTTATTCGTTTAATATTATTACACATTTCCGTATACAAATATAATAATGTAATTAAATTAGTTTTAAGTTAATATATTATCAAAACTTATTTAGTTAATTATTTTCAAAAATTTAATTTACTATTATTTTTATTTTGATAGTATGATAATATAAAGAGCAAGAACAAAAATTTAAACCTTAAATTCACTTCAGTTAATATGTATACTTTTATATACTTAATTTTAGACTTTTGCGGAATGTAAAAAAGTCATGTTGGATCGAGGAAAGGTATTTTTGAAGAAACTTACCGATGCAAGAAATAAGGTTGCCAAAATTACTCTTCCTTTCTTTGTTGATGGCACTGTAAGTATTGATATACCTATTTTGCACATATTTAGAAAGCTTAAAAACAATGGATAACATTTTTATATTATATTGCATAATTTACTAATGATATAATATTATACTATCATGGAATAATTATACATAATAAACTGTTAATTGTAATATGTAAATTAATATGACCTATCTTACCTGTAAGTAGGTGTTCTCTCTTTAAAGTGCGTCACTCATTTATATATGTATTATATTTTGTTTAATGTATAATGTTTGCCAAAATGTTACTAATTGGTAGTTTCTTATTTATGAAACTCTTATTTATTTTTCATTCCATTTATCATTTATACTTAATGTTATGCATATTTTATCTAATTATATTATTATATTTTAGAATATCTTGACACATTCAAAATCTAGAGTAGTGTTAGAAGCCATGAAATTAGCTGTGAATTCACAAAAAAGATTTCATGTTTTTGTATCAGAATCATCTCCAGATAAAAGCGGGTAATTTTGTAGCATATAATATAATAATAAAGTTTATAGAATGATTTTTAGACTTTTATTTAATACATTTGTTTGTTTATTAGAATTGAAATGTATAATTGTTTGAAAGCACTTGATATTCCTTGCACATTGATATTAGATTCTGCTGTTGGTTATATCATGGAAAGGGTCGATATGGTTATGGTTGGAGCTGAATGCGTCGTAGAGAGTGGTGGAATCATTAATAAGGTGATAAATTATTAAATGTACTTTTATAGTGACCAAGTGATATTTTTACTACAAGGACTAAGCAATATAGTTTTTTATACTATTATTTTATTGTATATATATATTTTTAACGTCGGGTAGGCTCAAGCACAGATATAATAGATAATTACATAATTAATACAACAACATAAGTGAGATATAAATAATAAAACATAAGTAATGTACAATATAATATTAACATATATACAAATTTATTTATACTTAAATCAAAAATTAGAGTACTGAGGCTTAAGGTCTTATAGATTATTAAAGAAAAAATCATATTTTGATGGTTCGCCTTTGGCATAAAAGCGAATTAGAGGACTATATTGAACATAAATTATGTGGTGGGTTTCTGCGTGGAATGTTAGACATGATTAATTGTAATATTGTGGCACATGGAAGGAAATGTGCTCTAACAGTGGGAGACCGGACACATTCCATTTAACAATTTGTGTAAGGTGATATCAGCTTTTTTATTTTAGTTGAAAGAGAATTAAGTTTTAGATTAAACTGAAGACTTTTTATGGTAGGGCTATCAAGGGTATTATTTATTCTTCTTTTATGACCAATAAAACATATGAATCTTCTTTGTATTCTTTCTAGTCTCAATATTGTTCATTTGTATTTGAATTCTATAAAATGGATTCATATTATAGCTTAGAGCGGACTAGTAAAAAAATAAAAAACTATTAGACATTGCTCAATACTCATTTATTACAAAGATAACATTATTTTAGCTATTTTAAGTATAGCCTATTAATTATAATACTAATACATATAATGATATAAAAAGAACAACTACTATCTTTTTCAAAGCTTGAGGTAAATATTCATTTAAACCTTATGTTCACCTTGCAATTATAATCAACATCAAAGGTCTATCATAATTAGTGTAATGAGTTAATACGTAAAATTCTGTTCTAACAGTATTATTATAGGTATGAGTGATTAATTAAGGATACTTTTGTATAATAGTATAAATATCAAAACAATCCTTTTTGATTATAAAATAATCTTGCTTTAATATTAATCTTATTCTATTTTATTTTCTATAGATTGGAAGTTGTACTATGGCTATTTGTGCTAAAGAATTCAAAAAACCATTTTATGTGCTAACAGAAAGTTATAAGTTTTCACGGATGTATCCTCTAAATCAAAAAGATTTACCTAATAATTTCAAAGTAAGTAACATTTTTAAAACTGTGTGGTAGTATAGATTATTAAATTATTCATAATTTTATCAATGTTACATATTATAAAATCAAATTTATTATGATAAAAAGAATAACATAACTTTGTTTATTTCTATGCACTGAAAAGTACAAACTGATTTTTTATAAGACAAAATTTCTTTTTAAAGCATATAGTAGCTTTATTAATAAATAACTAAATTATTTTCTTTCTGTGTATAAAATAAAAATCCAGAAACAAATGTTAAGCAAATTAATGTTTTCACTTACAATGCACACACTTGAAATAATTAAATTCTATATAATTCTCATATTTTGACTCAAATCTAACTTTATTTGTATTTTTTTTTTAATCAATTTTACCAAAATCATTATAGTCATTTAATAAAATAATGTATTTTTTATTTATTTTAATATAGTAATATTTTTTTTTTAAGTAAAAAACCATTTCAAATGCCATTCAATTCAGCATATTATCTAATAATATTTGCTATATATATTAACTTACATTTCTTTAGTTTTTTTTAATTTTCATAAAAACTTCTATCCTTAGTTGAATTCTTTAAAAATGTATAACTGTTTAATGTTATTTGTTAATGTTTAAATATTTATTATTATCTGTAAGTACAATTTTATTAATTTTTTTTGTTTCAATTTAGTACACTGGAAACAGTTCAAATGATGATCATTTATTAAATGCTCATCCTTCTGTGGATTATACTCACCCGTCATACATCAGTTTACTTTTTACTGACCTTGGAATATTGATGCCATCAGCTGTAAGTGATGAATTAATAAAACTCTACTTGTAAATTTACAATATATTTGTTATGTTAACAAAAATATAATGTTTTAATAAAAAATAATTTAAAATTAAAATTATAAACTTATAATACCATTGACTTGTGTTCAAAACTTTTTCCTATGTAAATATATATCCCACTTCATATATATTTTTAATTTGAAAAACATCAAGACGTTTGATTATTATTTATAATATGGAAATAGGATTATTGAGGTACAATGTGCATATCTAATTTACCTTTCAAACTTTAACGCACCTATTCTAAACTATTTATTTTAATTATATTTTTAGTCTATTCAAATTAATTATAGTTATAAGATAATACTGAAAAAATTGACAGTTAGTAATATGATCATTATCAATTGGGAAAGTAAAAAAAAAAATTATACATTATACCATTCTGGGGTATCGAAAAAATGGATCACAGTGATTACACATTTACAAGAATGGAGAGGTAAAGAAAATACTTGTTAAGCATTGTCTTGAGTCTTGAATGTACAAGTGTACTTAGTTTTTTAATTTAGCTTCAGTACATTACTAAATAAGAAGAAAATCTCCATCTATTGAATGAATATAATTCACGCTTTTATTAATACAAAGTGTATTACTCTCATATTGCACTTGTACACTTAATTATTTAATGATGAGCTTCGATGTCTTGTTGTTGGTATTTGATGTTGTGGAGAAAATCACACAGGTATGTTAGAAAAAGGTAAATTAAAATTAAAGTTGTTAGCATCAATAATTTTATTTGTTAATTACCTAATTAAATTAGGGCTGAGGTTACACTGTGCCCTGGGCTCGTGCAAGAGAGTCACATAATGTCTCCTCTTGAGTCAGTTATCAGTTACCTTTTGAACTTGTTATGTTATTTAGTTTTTGTTATTTCATTTTTATATATTGTTATAATTCTCTTGCACCGGAGACTCTGTCAATAGTCTCATATGTAAGCCGTTTTTATAGTAATTGTTATGTTACTCTTATTATTAATTGTATAATACAGTTATTGATTATGATTTTATGCGTTGTTCTCTTTGTAAGTTTTATCTTGACCAGTGACCAGAATATATCTTAACCGTAGGAAGATATCAGACCCTATGCCAACAAAGTCAATGTTGATTATATGTCAAACAATATGTTTAATAAAATGAAGTAAATTGAAATAGTAACAATGTAAATTAATTGTACTTGAAATTTTGTAGGCAGTGTTTACGCTCGGTGCCTGAGAACTATGTGCAGTAAGCTTGTAAGAAATAATCCTAACTTATGTGCTAAGTACCTATTGCTCTTATACATTCATGACCCTAACCATGGTGTGATCTTAATAGAGCCACCGAATTGGTTTACCATAATTACATGCGTAGGAGTTTTTTACAACAAATATTCATAAATATTTATAGATATGGGTTTTATTATTATCAAAAAGCCAATGTACAAGGAGAACTGGTTATACAACAGATGTAAAAAAATATAGTACTAGGGTATACGGTTTACTATATGCCTCCCCATAAAATTGGAGACTTATAATGGAAACATATTTATTTTTGAACATGGATGACATCTTTCAAAGCATTACATTATGTATTGACTTTATTATGTAATTTTGTGTTCTATAACTTGTGTATGAAGCATTTCTGGGACCTATTTCTAAATGGTTTGACACAACATTATAACACTTTTTTGACAAAGAAACTAGTTCCAAAAATATATTACCTCTATTATTACTGCCCTCTTTCTCATTTTGGCCCCTAAATGGTTGACACTATTAGCAGTTCTAACTATAGTTAGTTATAAAAAATGATAACTGTAACAATTTGATATTTTTAGCCCACAGATGTTACTATAGCATACCCTGCAATACCCGTGCGCATGCCTATGGAGCTATTACAATATTATCACTTCATCAAAGTTTAATAAACAAATCTGTATATATAAAAAGACTTGTCCTGGGTGATATCATCGCCTAGCCAGAACTGTTGAAGCTATGGATATGACATTTTCAGTAAATGTATTTATTACTACGTATAGGCGCCTAAGAAAGGATTTTTCGAAATTCGCATTTTAAAGGGTAAAAAGAGCATAAAATAGTTAATTTTTAATTACCGATGGGTGAGGTTCGCGGTATGGCAGCCGTTGACGCGCGGTGGCTACTGGCTAGACGTGGCCGCCCAAATGTCCGCTTCCGTGTCACCGCGGCGCCACCGACCTGCTTAATTACTGTTTTCACTATTGTTATTACTTATTAGTTATTATTGTTTTATTACTATCTATTATTATCATGTTATAAAAGTCAAAAAAATTAATGTTTTTTTTTTTTTTTTTTATCCATAGATGTAGATAGCCTTATAGGCTAGAAATGTCTTATTATAATAAATTTAAATAAAAAAATAAAAATAAAAATTTGAAATGTTGTGCGTACATTCATGAATTGTGGATTTTGTGAACTTAAGTTTTAGTTGAAGTTGTTGATTTTTTTAGGAAGATGTTACAAATTTTTTATACTCACGTCTTACACATTTTTTGATAAGGTTTTTTTCGCTAGTCCTCTGGGGTCACAAACATAATAAATAGTTTTTAAAATCAAATTTAACTCACTTCTTACAGTTACTAGTGACGAGGTACAATCAATACATTACAATAACTTGTTAATTGTTATACTGAGCCTGCGATTAATAATCAATATTCACTACATGAAAAATGTATTTTCCAGACACAACCGGTCAGAATCCTATAGTATGTGAATCGTCGTTGCGAATAAACGCTGCTTTGGCATATTCGATGTTGGGAGGCATACAATCGTCAATCAGTTTTATAACCCCTCGCTGGCTGTACTGCTAGAGTTAGGCATTATATTGTGTAGGAATGGGTTGATCAATGATCGGTGGCAAGCACCGGTTGCAGAAGGTACAACATGTGCAAACTTGCTCAATCAATTTATTCTCGTTGACCATTTCGGTAATGAATAATGATTATTACATCGTAATGATGTTATGCACATAACAATATCAAGTATCGAGATGAGCTAAAATGGTACATACAGGGTTACTATTTTACTAATGCAAGTTAGGTGATTATAAATCATAACCAATCGACTAAATGTCAGCAAGATCAAAAAGAATAAATTGTGAGAAACCACCATCACGCTGACGACATACAGTTACTGTCGGCGCCGATGATCAACACCAGACATATCCATAATATGACGTTGAGATTCTCCGAAAACATTATCGATCATCGATAACAATTACTGCCGGCGACACCGAAGTCTCTTCATTTGTGGTGTTGAACCTAGCGCCGTTGCAACTTGCAAGACGTCTCCGTATCTCCGATCTTCGTGCGTCACGGCACCGGACATTTCTTCAACGACTATGGATGTCACATGTCACCGTTCAGTGTTGGATTTTTTTTTATGTTTCCAGGTGCTATACCATTACTGGGGTGATGTTATAAATATGGTAGATTAGATTGAAATTGAAATACTATTGTTGTTAGCACGAACTAAGATATATATCTTAGTTCGTGGTTGTTAGGAAACTGGCATAACTTTAAGTACTCCTTAGAAGATGCAACCTAAATTACACCAATAGGTCATGAAGTATCAGGTAGAAACAGCAATGATATTATTATGAACGTCACAACGATAAAGAGACGAATTACCTTACATATGGTGACCAAAAATTTAACAGCTGACCAAATGAAATGAACACAATTATACATTGACTTCCGAAAAAGTAGTAACATCATTAAATAATATTATTCTGTATTCACTGACTAAGTTCCGAAATGTTGTGACATAAACTCTTTATTATTATAAAATGGAAATAGATTTATATTGGTAGATAATATGTGTATAATGTGAGATATGACTGTGATCATAGTTTACTGTAAGTATTATTCATTCATAAGCACATTCCTATTGTTTTGAAACACGATTTTGATATACAGTTTATAGGTTACAATTCATATCTTTTAGCTTTCAGTTTTCAAACATCGTTTTCATAAAACGTTTTTACTTGGCTTTATAATCAATCGACAATTAGATAATTGAAAATCGAACACCAAACATTTTTAAAAAGTTTTCAAGGTAGAGGTCATTGACATCGATGCAGCCATATTGAATATGCAATGGTTTCTAATGTACTTTTCGTTATTTATGTCAATAGATATACTACTGTTTATATTTTACATACCTACATATAATATGATTTTTTTTTTATATTTTGTTAATCTTAGAGTTATGTGTTTTTAATTTTCAGTAAATTTAATATTAATCTACCATTAAATAAAAAAATAAATCACTTAAAAACTTCAAGTTCAAACCTGATTTATAGAGTCTGATTCCAAAGAACTATATATTTTTTTAGAACGATTTTACTGGTATCAACTGACGTGTGTGAGATAATGAGTATAAATTTATCATATTTTTTTATAATAAATATGTTATGCAAACACTAATTAATAATCACCGTCATAGTATATTATACATCATTAAGTATGTAAATGACTCAGATTACTTGATAAAGAAAGTACTCTTGGCTTATTGTTCTTTCGTACTCTTAATTTTCCAATATAAATTTAGTCTTTACTTGCATGACCTGAGTTAATTTAATAAACCTTTTCTTATAATTTTCCTTTCCACTTCTTGGCAAAATTAAGAATTCTGCTAAAATAAACAGCATAAAATATATTTCAATATTTAGTAATATTTGAATTCATCTTTAATTCCACAAAAGTTTTCCTTTTAAGACTTATCGCTTTTATCGTAAAATTCTGTCTATACATATTAACATTTTAAAGTTGTATTACTTATGGTCGATATTAATAAAAAATAGGTTTACGAACTACGTCCTAAAGGAAATTTAATTCTCCCGAAGTTTTAAAGTTTTCGATTTAAATATTTAATGAATAACTTTATCTAGATAATTATACTTAATTTTTTCCTCTTATATGGGAAGAATATTCTAGTAAGATTGGCTCTATTAAAGCATTTAACGCAAAATCAAAATTATTTATATGATTGAGCGTAGTTATTTTGGAAATTTTAAAAAGTTGATAAACATTAAAGAATCAAAATTAAAAATTATGTTCAACAATATTAAAAAAATTGCACAACGATTTTTCATATAAATTTTTAGTTGTTATGCCACACCAAAAACCTTTGTACTTAAAATCCACTTGGTATTGATGGCAAAGGTGATATTAACGCTTTTATTTAACTTGAACTAATTGATTTAAAAATTAATTTGCTTTATTCTGATTTATGGGCAACAGGTTAGGCACAACCATATAATGCTACATATTATAACTAACTATTGTGAGTATAACTATCTGTGTATACAATAGATTTAAATAAATGTTCTATTAAATTCAACCCAGTATTTTAATAAATTGACATTATGAAGAATTTTTAATATTATATTAAAAAAAAACTCAATTTTCTTGATTTGAATTTATAAAAAAAAGTTAAATTTAATTTCTGTCAAATATATAATTATTTTTACTTTTAATTTGTATTGGTTATGAATACAAAATAAAATGTATTTTTTGTACAAACAATTTGTATATTAATGTCAAAAATTATGTATTGCATAAACTTTTTAAGATGAATTTATTGACACAATATTTGTGTAAACTTACCTTTTTTCATCTGGACACAATTCGTGTATTAAAAAACAATTTCCCAGGCACAACTCATATAACTAAAAAAAAGCCGTAAAACACAATAATATTATGTCTGGAACAACTAATTTGTAGTCATATTATACTCATATTATTTTTAGACGGGTCTGCACTCTGTAGTATTAATTTCTACAGTAAATTTCCCAATATACGCACTGGTACTTGAACTAATGTTAACGATTCTTATACAGAGTATTGACTCATCATAAATCTACACGATTATTATGTTGATTTAATGAGTCAAACATCATTGTATGAACTTGTATTAACCTCAACATAGTTTAAACAAAAATACACACTTGCACTTTGTGGTACAACAAGTATAAAACACGGAACGTAATTTTAAATATTTTAAGATTTATGAATTACAGCGCTTAGTTTTTATGCGCATGCTTACCGATAAGTTTGTTTTCAAAATATAAACGGTTGTTTTTACATGCATACTTGTGTCATACGATTTTACACGGATAGAGTGACAATTTTAATTCTTTCAGTATTTCCAAAATGTTTGACCGCAGTAAATCGACAGTGGACCTCAAACGATACAGTTATAATTCGGAACCGTACCTGATAATAGCGACTGTGCTTTACACGACATCGCTGACGGTATCTACTTCTCTTGAGAATGAAGCTTACAGGAGGAAATTCTGCCAACCGTTGATTCCGTTCGGAGAATGCCTAGTTGGTATTTACGAAAGTCAACTCTTAGTGTATTCAGATACTAAAATCTTACAGTATTTAATTTCTTTCGTAGTTTTATTACTAGCAGGTAAGTGCAAATTAAAACATAATAAATATACACTTGCAAGCAAAATCTTGAATTATTTATTTGGTAATAGAACGATAATGATTGACCAATACTTTTTGTTTTTTAGATTTTAAGTAGAACAAAGATTTTATTGATTTTACAATGATAAGTGTATGTGTGTATGTTTTTGTATCTAAAGACATTTTTTCTTGTATAAAACACATTCTGATAAATAAACATAAGAGAAATTACTGATGATAAATTAAATCTAGTTAACACTTGAAAGATATCAAAATTGAAGATTCTTAGTACTTCTCTGAGTAACTGAGATAAACAAATATAAATATAATCACTAATTTATGCAATAATTATTGAGTGCACCTTGTACTTAGAAATTAAGTCAAACTTATAGGTAGATTCTTGAATTAAATGATAAACTATTGCATACGAAAAACGAATCTGATCAAAAACAGCTTGACAGCCAATATTACTGAGTTGATATAAGATATTTTATTATAATATATTAATTACTGTAAAATTTTATTTTTATTACTAGCCATATAGTATATTAAAATAATTTATGTCAAACAATGTTGTATAAAATACAATTATAATATTTTTTTAAATTTCAAGATCCTGGGAATAATATTTTTAGATTACAATAAACTAAGAATAACTAAAATTATTTTTTTTTGTTAAAATATCAAATTTTAACATTAAATATCTATAAAAAAATTGAGTTTATATATTTTTTTTTTTAGATTATTAGTTTACAGTATGAAAACGAATAACCATAAATACTTAAAATATTTATCAAATATTTATATTATCATTTTTTATATGTGATGTTATTTTCTAAATATATCCATTCATTTATCATTTTGAGCTATTTTTAAATTATTTTTATACTATACTTAAGGAATTGAATCATATTATTTTTAAATAAGAACTCCCTTTTTTTTCTTCAATAAATTGTTAAGTGAATTACATTTATACAAATATTAATGTATCTAATTCAAAATTTGAACTAGTGGTTTTTTTTAATTATTAAAATTTTTATAGCAAAAATAAAAGAATTGTTGCAAAGCAATTGTTATATTGATTTATAATGATGATGTGTTTTTTTTTAATAAAAATAAAAAAAAAAACTCTGGTCATACATTTTGATGGAGATTTCTAACCGAAAATTGGAGTTAGTTGGTAATTTTGGATTGTTTAAAATGTAAAACACTCAATACTTTTTAAAATAATCGAGTAAAAAATTACGAACATTTATTGAAATTATAATATTATTATTAAAAAATTGTTTATTAATCTTGCAAGTTATCAAAAAGTTAGACTGTCTTCACCCACAAACATTATCTTATTTCAAAACTTATCTAATTTTATCTTCATAGAATAAGAAAGTATAATGTGTAATTTTCTGAGAAATTCAAAAATTCAAAATTGTATTTAAGTGTATGAAACAAGAAATTTAATAAATTATGTTATCATTCAAGAAAGTATAATTAAAAAATAGGAAAGTAGTTAACTATTCTGTTGTACCACTGTCTTATTTTAATAAATAAACAATCAAAAACAGGGATTTCACAATTAGCACACAAGTATGGTGACTAGATGTATTTATTTTATAAGAACACTAATTATTTTTGGAACTTTTGGATGCATGTTTTACTGTTCTAAAAAAATAACTGAAGTACATAAAAATTTACTTTTTTAAATTATCTAATGATTACAAATAGCTTAATGTTTAAAAATATCGTCACGGAACATTATTTCATCTAGCAGTTTTAAAGATTGAATGAAGCTTCTTTAGGATATTTTAAACTACTCAACATTATAATTCATAGAAATGAAGAATTATTAATTTTACTAAATAAAGTTAGAGTATATTTATAATATTATAAAATTATATCAAGTAATTATATCAATAAGTATTACTTTAGACTTTAATTATTGTAAATAAAGATTATTATGATTAATTTTGATTGAAAGCTAATTATTTGTATTCTATAGCTATATTGATTATTCAAATAAATAATTTACAAATATGAATAATTTAAAGTTGGTTATTTTCATTGATTTGGATTACAATTGATTGAATTATATGGGGCCAAATAACAATTTTTTTGAAACTTTTAAGACTTCATTAGGTTTATAAAAGATGATTAACTATTTGATGAAATTGGTCAGTTAAAGTTGTATTTAACAACAGAAAAAATGTTTGGTTAGAATAAAAATAATATACTGACTGGAGGTCGATAGATAGAATTTTTTTATTTTATAAAGAAATAATTAACTTTAGTTATTAACTAACAAAAGTCGTGTGAATTTGTTTTAAGACTTCCAAGAACAAGGGCACCATTTGAAAGAATTTTAATAAATCAATAATTATTGAAATTCTGAAAAATTCCAACTAGAAACTTTTTTATTGAAATCAATAATACAGATTAGAGGTTTATACATATTTCATATTTTGATGAAATGTGAAATAAAATGTTTTGTATGTTGAAAAATGATCAAAAGTATTAAAAGAAATTCATGGGTCTAAAAATATTTAAAATATTGTTATAATTTTTTTTTTTTTTTTTTGTTAAGTTTTATAATTGCTTATAAATGTATTCCATTTTTTTTCTAATTAAAAAGTTAAATGTTTGGCGTAAAAGATAATGATATATTCTAAATAATAATTTTTTTTATTAAAAGTTTGTTATTAATTAAGTTTTATTTGTTATCATATGATTTATGTGGGTACCGACTAAAGATTTTTTTGTTGATTATTAATAAAATAAAAAAATTGTGATAGTTGTTGTTTCAAAATAATTAGAAGTTATATATTTGTTATTAAATTGTAATTATTTATAAAAATAATATGCACTTTTTTTTTAAATGTTGTCGCTCTACACATGAGTAGTGTACAAACATTATGAAGATAGGTAGATCACTATAATTGTCATATCAATACATTACTTATAGGCGTAATATTATTGCATTTGAGATCTCTAGGACATCAGTGTGTGACAAATAAATGTATTCTAAGAAAAAGGTGTTTAATTTGAAATAATAATTATTCATAGAAATTTATGTAAGCATATTTTCTTTATTTGTGTATTGTTAGTTTTTACCTACTTATTATATTATCTTGAATAATGTATTACTGAGTTAAAGGCAAATAATTAAATTCATTAAATTAATTTTTTTTTGTTTGATTAAATATATAATTTCACCCAAATTTCCTAGGAAACAAAAAAATATAGTTATTTGGTTTTAGTATTTATTTATTTATTAAAAATATTTTATGAACTTTTAGGTATGAAAATTCAACATTTTATTAATTTTGAATCATATTAAGTAAAACATTTCTTATCGATAATCATTAAAAAAAATAATATCTAAAATTTTTCAATTTTATAAATAGCTCAAAAAAAGTATAAATATATTGAAAATGATATTACGTATACAAAATATTAGGATGTAAACTTATTTTGATGACCTTTCAAGTATATGCATTTTTGTTTTTTATTTACATCACAATAAGAAGATACTGTTTATTGAAAACGCGCGGGTTTTAAGTAAAAATTCCCATTTTTCCTAATTTTTATTTTGAAATTGCTAAGAAAAGTACTGAGAATTTTATTAGAACAAATATTGAAAATTCAAAACCAAAGTATTTTTTCTACCTACTATATAGAATCTGGTGGATATACTTTTGTTAATTAAAATACTCACACACACACACAAATTTTAAAATCGATTTATTCATTTTTCACCGCAAATCTAAAATATTAAAATGTAAAATGGTTTTTTTTTCTACAAAAAAAGTTTAAAGTTTTTTAATTTTGTAAAAAGATTAAATTATTTAAAATAATATATTTCTAATAACATAAATACTTTTTTTTTTAAACTTTAAGTTTACCTTGAAAAATCCTCTATTGTACATGTATAGTTATATGTAATTGAATCATATGTTTATTAATTATAAATATTTGTTACATCATTTTAATAACTAACGAAATAAAATTACTTTATTTATTTTCAGGAGCATGGAGTGACAGACATGGAAGAAGACGTAAACCTTTGATTTTCTTACCAATCATTGTACAGATTTTAACAGATGGATTGATTATCTTATCTTACTATTGGTCTTGGCCTTTGACATTTGATGATATCATAGTATGGACATTTCCTGCACTTTACGTTGGTCGAAATATGTTCTGGGTGGGCGTGATGTCATATGTATCGGAAAATTCTACTATTAAATCAAGAACTTTAAAACATGGAATAATAATTGCAACCTATCCTTTAAGTTTGTTAATTGGCAATGGTGTAGTTGTATTAATAGGAATGTTCATTCAATTTAAATATTATTATGGTTTATTGTTTTTGGTATCATTGTTGTTAAATTTGATTGCGTTAATGGTTGTCAAGTTGTACATTAAGGACACATCTGACTCGTATGATAAAGACATTATATGGCAGAAACCAAAATATGTTCTGAAAGAGTTCACTAGTTTATTTGAAAATAAATTAATTAATTTAACTGTTGTATTGATGATATGCCAATCAATATTAGTTACAAGAATAGGATGTAAGTTATAATATAATATATACAATTTTTGTAAACTTTATAGGTACATTGGGAATTGTGTTGAAATTTTATTTTTCAGGTGACTATGATTTATTAATGATATATATTAAACATTCAAATTATTGGTATAATGATGAAGAAGTTTATTTTACCGTTTTAAAAATGTTAGCCATATTTTTTGGTAATTTTATTATTCGTTTATATTAATTGTTTAGGGAACGTCATACTGCAAATGTTTTCACAATTTTACTAATCCATAACATACTGGTATTCATGTTCAACAGTTTTAGTTTTGTATTGTTAACTTGGTTATTGGAGTAGATTGATCTATTTTCATACTCAAAAGTAAAATAATTATCTGTGTTATTTCGTTTGATTTTTATAATATTTTAATTTTTAAACGAGTTGTGAGTGTGGTTAGGAACTTATAGGAGTTATAGGTATAATATATTTTAATATACTAACAATACAAAACTAGAATTGCTGGACCTAAATATTGGTATATGTATTACGTATGTTAGTAAGAGCAAAGACCATACATGTGGGTATGACGTCTTTATAACAAACAAAATTATTTTTGAAGAATTATTTAGCTATTTATAGGTATTGAAGGAAACCTAAAATATTGTACTCAGTATGAACACTTTTTAATTTTTTTTCATAATTTTAAAACTTATTTAATATTTTATCTTATTTTTTTTCATAGGAATTGTGTTTTCGTCTTCTGTTTTAAGTCATTGTATGAAAATAAACGATTTAAAAATTTGTATTTTATTTTGCTGCTTTTACATTGCAGCTGCTATAAGCTACATTTTTCCAAATCAAATTTGGCAAATTATTATGAGTAAATATTATTAATTATTTATTTGTACTTAATACTTCATACATTTATACAAATATTGTGTTTTAATAATAATCATTCGTGTTGTAGTTGCAATTATTTATTTATGCCATGGAACAGTGGTAACTATTATTAGTTCAATAGTATCTAAATTAGTGGCAATCGATCAATTAGGTATCTGCGTATACATTTTTATTATACTATTATTTTTCAATTTTGTAAGAAAATTGTAATATTTAAATTTTTCTTTAGGTCGATTGAATTCCATTCAAATGTGTATGAACTCTTTGTTGACTCTTGGTGTAGTTTACGCTTATCAAATCGCATTTGGTTACATTAATTATACTAAAATTGGACATTTGTGTTTGATCACTTTCTTGTATGTCCTTTTAACTCTACCCATATTATATGTGTTTGTGTAAGTTATTTTTGATTACGGAAAATAATTATTTACATTTACTAATAATATACTTTCATAGGATTTTGTATTCTAAGTACAAAGATTTCTGGCAAAATTATACCGTTGCAGAAAAACAAAAAAATGTATACGTCATAAGTCAATAAAGTTTTGATGTTATCTAATATTTTATTTATGTATTCTGTATTTTTGTAAATTCAATACACATAAATGCCATTAATTTAATTATTTTAAAACAGAGGGAATAATATATTATTTGTTTTATTTTTGCGTTAATGTATTTATTTTGTCGTTATAAGTAAATAGAAAATATAATAATATGTATCCAACCTCCTGTATTACTAAAGTAACCATCCATCCTTTATATTTTGTGTATTTCATTGGCATTTTAAATTTAAGTCCATGGAATTAAGTATTTTTTTTTACACATAAATTTGAAAATAATTAAATATTATTTAATTTATAAATATTGTATCTTAAAATTTATTTAAACTCTATTGATAAGTATTTAATGTACATAATCACAGAGTGTATCATATTTTTACTTATATTTCACGATAGGTAGATGATATTATGCACTCTACTCGAATTCATCTAAATTTTAAATGCTCAGGCACCTTTAAATTATAATTATTTAGTTTCTAATTCATGTTTGGTGTGTATAGTTTATATACCACGATAATACAGTTTAATATTATATTTAAATTTAAAAAAAACCGAAGATATTTTTCAGAATATTAATTTAAGACATTTTAAATCTTAAAAATCAATATAATTCCAAATTGGCAAATTTAAATGATTCCGAGTATTTAACAATTAATAAAATTATAAATACAATTTAATTTACAGATAATTGTTGACCCTTGATAAAATTATCATTTACAGGTTACCAATTTACCATATAAACTATTAGGAGGCGGTCTTTCAAAAAATAAACATTTCTATACAATTTTTAACTTATTATTTTACATAGTAAGCGTATCAATATTAAAATAGCATTGGGTACATTCAGCGTGTTAGTAATCACCAAAATAATATTTAAGTGATATGACTTTAATATTAACTCAGATAAGATGATTGGTATACAAAATAAGAGCGAATTAATCACCCACTCGCTCTGTTCGAATAGCACAACCACAGTATTATTTCGTGTCTCAATACAATTAATTGTGAAGAAACGGTCCATTATATTGTGTAGATATAGCCAAACTCGACTGCAGATTAAAAATACTATTATAACAGAAACATCACGCTTTGGATCTTAAACAAATATAAATATAGTATAATATTAAATTATTTTCATGATTCTCGTATACGGTATTACTACTATAATCAGTCAATTGGTCGAGAAACTAACTTTGAAATTTAATTTTCTCGGACAAATTACGACAGCCATCTATAAATTATTGTTCAAAATAATAGATTCTTATATATATATATATATACACACAAACATCAGGAGAACAGTATTATAAACCATGAAAACTAACTCACGTAAGTAAATATTAATCCCACAAATGTTAATAGCTTATTTTTCTTATTTATAATAAAATATTAAGCAATAATTCTCTCGTAGTACGTATTACTTATTAGATATAATTTATAATATATTGTTTTGAGGTTTTATTCTAACTAGAAAATCATTATTCACTTAATTATATAATGTAAATAATTAGACACCAAATTTTTGTATGATTTATTATTTATTTAATTTTGTGGCAGTTAAAATGTGAATATTTATGTTTTAGTCATACTTTGATGTCTTAATCGTTAGTATTTCAATAATAAGAACATTTTAATTACTATTTACATTTTTTGACGTGACAACTCTAATAATTATAATTAACTAAATTGAATAAAACTTCATAGTAAAATAAAAACTTAAGTTCATATCTTTAAATTTTAAATAAAAGAATTAAGGATAGAAATGCGAGTTTTGAATAAACGAAAAACCCTTTACCCGAAATATTGTTTTCTTTTTCTTTTTATTGATTTCATATTTTCTTATTACTTATGTATTTTGTGTAAATTATAAGAAATATTATGAGTATCATTAATAGGCGTTTCTCTACTCAACGTTTGTCTATTTATATTAATATGTTTATTTTAAGTATCTTACCCTCGTATTTTATACTTATTAGTTATTATGAATGTGTCTATTAATCGTATTTTTAAAAATTCTAAAAACGATATATACACCATTGATAAATTAAAATAATTTCTTAAACAAAATAAACATGTATTTATTCTTGGAAAAATAATTATTTCATGGCGTCAATAACAAATAGGTTCTTAATTTAGGTATATTTATTTTATTCTTAATTTAAAACATAAGTTACATAAGTAACTGTGAAAAATAATCGTTGTTAAAATGAAAATGAATTACGTCTAAAAAAAAATAATAATTTTATTTACCTATATTATGATCTGATAAATCAGATTGTAAAATTTAAAATAAGTTGTATCGACTACTTATACTTATACGAGATATATAAATACATTTTGATGTATTCAAACATTTTTTTGGTTGATATATTTAATTTATCAATGCATTATGATTCATAAAAATCGAATAAAGTAATAATTTATAAACGTATTGGTGTGGAGTTCGATTAGTCATTAATAATTATGATTTTAACAATAAAAATGATCAATTAAAATAATTTTTTAATTATTAAAACTTTAAAATGTATCTTATCAAAAAAAAAGAAAAAAAGTAAGCTATCATTAAACATATACAGCAATATAATAAACAGTCACAAATCAGTAATCATATAAAATAGTTGTTGTGGAAAGCAGATTTCAAACTTAATTATCTCTGTTTATTAGTCATTACAATTATAATGTCATCCAACAGATTACATTTTAGTCTTGACATTATTAATAATTTCTTATAAATTTACAATTATTCCAGTGCATTTAATTTTTTCGTTATATAATTACTATATTATTCTGCAAATATATTTTTTTGTTTTTTAGACTTTTAAATAAAATAATTATTCTTAATATTTAATAATAAACACTATTCCATTGTACGCAAGAGTGAAAGCAAGGGTAGAAAATACATAAAATATTTTACAAGTATTAAGTACCTCAAACTTTTCCCGGTTAAGTTAACTTCTTGAAGTAAACAAAATATTGAAATTTTCTGTTAGGTATGATATTATACTATGATCAACATTTTTCATGGTTCTTTTTTTTAACATTGATGACATTTGCAGAAATGTCTGTAATCCTGAAAATCTGTAAGCCTGCTTTTAATATTTATAATATTATTTTTTCCAACAAGAACTTTTTCATGATGCTATCGTGGTTATAATAATTGATGTACATAACCTTAACCCCGCATCCCACGATAATGATAACATTATATTTACATTTATAAATGAAAATCATTAAGCAATAGTATCTAATCGTATAAATGACAATGTCGAGGTCAATATAGGCCATATATTTTACCTATCAGATCTACAATTTAAAAATATTAATCATACGTAAGTACTAAACTCACCCTATTAACTGTTATGAAGACTGAGATCTTTTGATGTTTTAAAAATTATTTTTCTTACATTTATTAGAATATAATTTTAAAAATAAAATAAGAATAATTAATACTTTATAGTTTATTATGGTATCTAAAGGCATCTACAATACTCTATAACATGTTTATGATTTATCACTTATGAGTAGGCATTTTATTTTTATTTTTATGACTTATAGAGATTAGAAGTGACAGTTAGTGTTTAAACCAATTTTTTTTATTCTTTAATCCACCATCGAATGTACTTATTCTTTTAATTTGTATGGATATGTTTTACTTAATTTTAAATTAAGTACATATTACTGAATCATTAATAATAATTTAGTTCTATCCATTTCGACATAAATTATTGTTTTTTTTTTTTTTTTTTTGTATTTACTTATAAAAATGGTGTTATATCAAAATATCAAACTATTCACAAACTACTTTTAAACTCAACAGGTAATATCTTCTTTGGTAATGAACGATTTTAATGGTTATAAAATATAATAATGGAAATAGTTATTCTACGTTACATCTTGAAATTTGTTTTTGTCTATAGAAAAATTTTACATAAAGGACTACACTCATTATTTAACATTATAAATTATGTAACATGCAAAAACTCACAGGTAATAATCAAAAAGTTCTACAAATACAACCTTTTATATGTTTGTAGTTTTTTTTTTTATTCAGTTAGGATTTAGGAAAATCATGTTTTTCGGGAAAAATAATTCGATTAAATAAAAAAAAGATATATTATAGTGACGTTATAACCAAAATATTAAGATGGTCCTATTATTTATTTTGTTGATATGTATATAGTATAGAATATAACATGTATATATACTATTTATAATATGGTTGACACAATGAATATTAAACAGTAACTTTTAATTTTCAATATTATGACTTACTAATTTTAAGATAGAATCTATGGATTTTAACTTAACATAGTTTAAAATTGACTGGTTCTATCTAGACTGAGTACTATAAGTAGCAAATTTTTTAACTTTATATGGCATTTAAAAAGTAGTATAATTTTTGAAAATTAATTAAGTTATACATAGAATATAACTAATATATATTTGTAAATTGTATTTATTTAACACTATGTAGTTTTGGATAACTCTTTAAATAACGACATTAATTAGTTATAGATGAATTTGAATCATAAAGGATAGCTTTTATTAAATATTTATGTACAGAAAGTAGATTTTAAAAAAATAATTGATTTAACAATTTAACACCTTTTGGTTCTAAGCTCATGGTATCTTAACCCCTATAAAATCATTCCTTGAAAGACATACAAGATAGGTTAATGTATATAAAGTATAAAGTTAAATACAAATATTTAAAAATAATTAAACTTATGCCATAGTACAGTTAAATTGACGTTAAGTTATATTTTTCTTTATAGTTAACAAATAATATATAATTTAATCGTAAAAGTTAAAAGTTAATATGAAGATCAAGTATTTATTTAATTCAATTAAAAAGAAGTTCTTTAATATTATTATTTTTTTTACCGGCTTTACTTGGTACTTTTATGTTACTTCCTACATAATAGCGATTCTGTAACATTTCATATATTTTTTTTTAATTATTACTTAATATTACAGTAAATAGTAAAAAGTGTAGTAGGTATTAACGTAACTAGTAGATATAGTAGTTAAGGTTAGACGTTTAGACATTTGCACCAACTAAATTATTAAATCAAAGAATACTTATTTGTATTTATCTATTTAAAATAATTTTTTAAATGGCGAGTAATTAAATAAAAAAAAAAAATAATAATATTTAACTATATAATTTATAGATAATATGTAATAAAAATGATTTTAATTAACGTATTGTTTTATATAAATTTAAAAATCATAAAACCACTTTTAAATTGAATAGCTTAAATAATAATTAACTTTTCGACTCAGCTTTAACTTTTGAATTATAATTGAAGGTAAAAAGGTTTGCAGTTGAATAATACGTAATATTGTGTGCTATTGACGTGTCGTTTGATGTATTTTATTTTATTTTTTTACACCGGTCGTTCCGGTTTTCCGGCTGTGCAGGACGCATATCCCAGAGATGGGTGATGGCCGTGATGGGGATGTTGGGTGTGACGATGGCGTACGTGATGCGGGCGTGCCTGGGCATCACGCTCACGCAAATGGTGATGCCTGTGGTGGAACAGGGGCGACACAGCGATCCGCTGACGGTCGTGAAACACGATTTCTGTCCGTTGTTGGTGACGGCGGGGCACTCCTCTATGGCGTCCAACCGGACGACGTCGGCGACGATCACGGCACCGGCGCAGGGGCGCGTGCATGATAACCGTCCACGGTTCGACTGGGACGAGGAGACCCAAGGGGAGGTACTGTCGGCGTTCTATTACGGTTACATACTCACGCACGTTCCTGGAGGCGTGCTGTCCCAGAGGTACGGCGGCAAGCACACCATGGGCTTCGGCATCCTGTGCACGGCCATATTTACGTTGATGACGCCGTTCGTAGCGTACATCGGGTCAAAGCCGTTGACCTACTTGCGGTTCATCGAAGGACTCGGCGAGGTAATGCCCACCATACTGTTTACCTAACCCATACATTGTTTGTTTATCGCATTATCGTACTGTTTGATATCGTCACCGAGGACGATACAGTTGATTGTTGTTATAATATATTTAAAGACACGTGTTGAGTCGACGTGATCGCACTAACTCGTCGACTCGGATTTACACGGAAGAATGCAAGTCGAGCGTAAAGTTACTACATTTTTTATATTTTTGACTTGTAAATTTGAACGGGATGGTAACCATTAACTTGGTTAGAACCAGATACATATTTTTTTTAACTGATTATTTTCAGTCCTTGTACAATAAATTTATTTGATAGAAATAGGTACGGCAAAAGAACAAATGCATATAATAAAAGTAATGCGTATAAGATCGATTGACAGAAATGGTCGCAATCCAGTGGCTGACCAAACTATCAGACGTTATTAATAATTTTTATAATAAATTTATATTATTTAATTATATATTTAATGCGTTTTATAAGTTATTTATTTTTGACAATTTAATTTGTTAAGACATCACGACACCGAGATCTTTGAACACATGACCAAATAATCAGACAGTGTTGAAATATTTGAAATTAATGTATTTTGTTGAGATATATACTCATATTATTTTGTTTTAAATGAGGATCAAAATATTATAATCCAGAACCAGTGAATTCAATACTTTTTAGTTTAAAATGTAGTGCTTATAATACATATAACGTTATAAATAATATTTATGAGTATTTTAACTTTTTATTTATTAAAACAATAGTTTATACATAATATATAAGATTTATATGCGGGGGAAAAATGACTTAACGTAAGTATAAAAATAATTAATTAGTATCTATATAATATAAAACTAATAATTTTAACTTATTAGATTGGAAGTTAGTTTTAAAAAAGTAAGATTTTTCATATAACTTAGTTAAAAGTAATTTAATTTTAACTTTTTAACTTGTTAATGTTTAGGCTTGTACATTATAACGTCCATAGATGATTTAAAAATAAAAGTGAGCAATATTTCCTATCTTATTTTTTTTTTTTTTTTACATATTATTTATATTATAATACAACATAACTAAATACGAAGGTTTTGGAATAAGATTTCACAACGTGTAATATAAAATGAATTATTTTTGTTTTTAATAAAATATTAATATATTTACATCCAATATTTTGAACTATCATCTATTTGTATTTTACAAATTTTACAATAACGTACTTATATATACTTATTTATCATGAATATACTCGTGCTTTATATACGTACTTTATTATTCATTATCAATTATTATAAATGTATAAATAATTAATAATTAAATTGAACAGTTTGTAATCTACCTTCTTCCCCATTAAAAATAACTAATGACTAATGATTTAATTTTATGTTAGAATACGTATACTATTTTAGCAAACAACTTATTATATTATACATTTTATTAATCTTTGTACAACACTTTAAAAATAAAAAATTATATAAGTGTACCGTATATATATAGTATAATATACATATTATAATGAACGAATAAGTAATTTTTAATTATTAGTAGTATAAGCAGGGGACGGTATATTTATTTAAAAAATAAACTTGTTATATATTATAATTCATATTTTTATGAAATAAGTTATAATATGCTTCTATTTTATAATAAATATTATATTAATATAAAGACCGATGAAGGTATGAAGCCACCTGAAAAAATTCTAGAAACACACCTATATTAATTACTAATTATATAACCTATGCTATATTAAGATTACAATTTTGTATAAACTTTTTAAAAATCATAAAAATACCTTATTTTTTTATATTTAATGGATAAATGCTAATTAATTCATTATCATTTAAATTTATATATATATTTTTTTGAATGTTTAATGTAAACCAAGTTTAATCACATTATTTTAGTTTTAACTATGTATCTACATACATAATGTTATCCTTTTCTATTTACACTTGATTCAGTTTTTTGTATTCAAGTACACAGTGCGTTTTTATTTTTTTCCGCTTAGGGTATGACGTTCCCAGCGCTTTGCACACTCTTAGCGCAGTGGGCACCACCCGAAGAAAAAGGAAAGTTTGCCACGCTAGTGTTTGCAGGTAATACGATACATACGAGATTAAAATTAAAGTAGATACACGCAGGATAACTTATTCGCATAACTTTGTATTAGGTGCACAAATCGGTAATATTCTGTCGAATTTTTTGAGCGGGTTTATTATGCGGTACATACCTGGTGGTTGGCCGAACGTCTTTTACTTTTTCGGCGGTGTTTCGATCATTTGGTTTTTATTATGGTGCATGTTCGTCTATAACGATCCAAATTCCCATCCGTTCATTTCGGACGAAGAGCGGGCTTACTTAAAAAAATCTATTGGAAGACTAGAAAGGAAGAAGGTTTGGACAGCTTTTTGGTCAGACCTTCTCTATTAAAACATAGTATGAATTATAATATTGATTTATGTATACAGGATCTTACCCCTACACCTTGGAAATCCATTTTAAGGTCTAGGCCTGTATGGGCATTGGTCATCGCTGGAGCAGGACACGATTGGGGTGCTTTCACTTTAATCAGCGATCTTCCTAAGTATATGAGTGATGTTTTGCACTTTTCTGTGACTGAAGTAAGTCAAAATCAAAAAGTATTTATCAATGAATAAATAAATTTATTTATATTAATTCAAAATATTTATGCTGTTAGAACGGTTTTTTGTCATCAATCCCATTTCTTGGTCAATGGGCAACATCAGTTGCTGCAAGTGTACTAGCCGATCGTTTAATAAGTAATGGAATGATGAATGTTACAAATATCCGAAAAATATATGCCATAATAGGTATAAACATTGAGTAAAAATATCACTATCAAAATGATATAAAAATAATTTCAAATTGTATATCTTTTCAGGAAATCTTGGTCCCGCTATGGGAGTGATGTGTGCTTCATTTGTTGGTTGTAATAAAATCCTTGCAACATTGTGTTTTACCTTGGGTGTAGCCCTTATGGGATTCTGCTATCCTAGCTTACGTATTAATTCACTTGATTTATCACCCAATTATTCAGCTACACTAATGGGAATGGTAAATGGTATTGGGTGTTTGTCAGGAATGGCCACGCCATACCTCGTAGGAATACTTACTCCAAATGTAAGTTTACGTATACATTGCTACAAATTAAAAAATAGTTAGCAATAATTTCAATTGATTTACTTAAATCATAGTTGTATACTGAAAATACTACATACACAATATTTATTTATATAAATATTACATATTATATAGCATGTTTTGTCCTAATTCTTAAAAATATTTTTTTATTTTGTAGGTAATTATTTTTATATTTAATTTAGTTGATTTTATATTTACACTTCAGATAATTATTTAAGCAAAACAATTAGTAAATTTGATATAAGCTGTATATAAAATAAGTCGATAAACTGTAGTATAATCTATGGTATTATTTCAATTTCAATTTTATGATTTAATTGTTCACTCTTTTGTGTATAACGTCATGATTAAAAAAAAAAAAAAAATACAAGTAATAGTAGTACTGATGTAATGTATTAGTATATCATATCATCTTGCATGAATAGTTTTTTACGAAACAAGTGATAATAAATAAATTTTGTTATGGACATTTAGTTCGCCACAAATTATTTATTTTTTTTAATAAGTTGCCATATATCTTAATATTTTGCTTTTTTCAAATGCTTATTCTAGATTAATATTTATCTAGTCTATATTATACTATCTAGTATCAAAGAATATAACATATTATATATTTTTTCAAATATTTTAGAGAACCGTTTTAGAATGGCGTTTGGTATTTTGGATCATGGTGATAATAATGGTGTCAACATCTATAATCTTTGTACTTTTTGGATCTGGTGAAGTACAACCATGGGATGACATAAAACAATATCGTCTAAGTGAAAATGAAAAAGAAACTAAAAATGGTGAATCAGATGCAATACAATTGAAATCAATAGAAGATGGAATAACATCAAAATAATTTGATTTAAAATGTAATCGCATACATAACAAAACAGTCAAAACCATCCTAAACATTGTAAATATAAATACATTTTACCTATTAATTTAGTTATTGAACTTTTGTTTTATTAATTATTTTAAAAATGTACTGTTATATGTTGAAATAATAAAATAAATTGTACTTGTATACAAAATACATCATTATTTATATTCATTAAAATAAACAAATTATTTTTGTACACTATTATGTTATTTGGATTTTTTGGATTTTATTTATAAAAAATCTGAATATTGTAAAATTATTGATAATATATATATATAATATATTTATATATATATATATTATTTAACTAGTTTGAACTCAATATTGCTTTATTTAAATGAAGTATTTTGTCACTAATTATTAGATTCAAACAACAGATCGAGTCGAATCGTCAATTTGCATTTACACGTTTCTCGTATATAGGTACCCTGTGGTATCATTCTCTGTTAATTGTTTTTTTTTAATTGGTGTATAAATTATGTGAGGCTGAGTGGCAGTATTATATCAAACAGTTTCCACTCGTCCCTATGTTTTGAATGGAAAAATAAAGGTATAATATACATATTATTATAGATCATACCTAGTTGTAGCTACCTAGAAGATGAGAATTGTATTGTTACAACTACTACAGCCGCTAATATGGAAGTGGTACATATATATATATATATACCTAGTGGATGTGTGTTAGGTATATAAAAGTTATAATAGTACTTATAGACAACAGCCTTATCATTTTTTTTAATTTTTTTTTTTTATTTAGCAATTAACTATAATACAAGATAAGTCAACTAAAACATTATAGTGTTTTAAGTCATATGAGCATACGCATTATGTCTACGTAATTATACTATAGATTTATACAGTCAACTAGATGCACTTCAGATTGTTGATAAAACTTCAAGCAGTATTTTAGGTATTCAATATCATATATTTTGTACTTTTTCAGTGCTTTCAAACACACAGTTGTTAATCTATAATGGACCTTATACAATACGACTGCGCTCCAGAGCGTCCCCTTATAATAGTGACGATACTTTATACCACAGCACTGACGGTGTCTACTTCTAATCAAAATATACTGGTACAGAAATCTACGTGTGACCCATTGATTCCATTTGGTGAATGCCTACTAGGTGAATATGAAGGTCAACACCAAGTAAATTCGAACACCACGTATTTACAATATTCAATTTCTTTCATTGTTGCATTACTAGCAGGTATGTATGCATTAAATTAATTAATTGAAAATTAATAAATTAATCGATTTGCATATTGTATACAATCGTTAAGTCAGATTTTTGGATTATATACAACGGGTATAAAAGGGCAAGGGGAAGTTCGAGTAAAGTTTCTCCAACTATAAAGCATATTAATAATTGATCAAAACTATTCGTACGTATATGTTAAAATTTAAACTTTATGTAGTATTAACTATAATTTTATAAAAATACGTATTTTAAAATAATGTATTTATTATGAGCCCAATTTTAAATTTGATATTATTATTATTTGTGTATATAAATGACATTAATCGTAACATAACCTTATTAGTTATTTATCATTTGTACATAATTTCGTATAGTTACTTAATCCTTAAAAAATGTTTATAAGTAAGTGAGTGCTTCTTAAAGAAATCTATCACGAATACTTTAATTGATAACTATCACAAAGAATAAGTTTAGAACTATATTTTGTATTAGAGATCGAAGTGAGACAAATTATGTACATAAAATACAAATACATTCTACATGAATATATTTTGTCTGATTTTAGATTCTGAGCAGAGCTATGATGCATTGATTTTACAAACATATGTGTGAATTTTTTTTAAGTTTGTGTATACGATAAGTATTTGAAAAATCTTTAATTTTCCTTTTCAAGAGTAGTTTTGGGTACACAATTTGATCTAGTTTGTACTTTAAAGATGTCAAAATTAAAAATTCACAGTCTTTTTTTTTAATCAGAAAAACCAACAATAAGTTAAGAGTAAACGAGAATTTTTACGCAAACCTAAAATTGTTGTTAACATAATTTTTTTGTGACTATCGTTATTTTAAAACTTTTATGTATCTTATTAATTATTATTATTTTATTATGTACATACATTTTATAGTAATAATTGTTTTTTTATATAATCAGAAATATACATTTTTGTATTATTAATATTAAGATTAAATTACTAAAAAGATAATATTTTCAATTTATATCTGTGGAAATGAAAACCAAAAAAAAATTATATCATTATAATTTATAAGATAAACGAATGTCATTGTTGTAATTCGTAATATTTTAAAATTTTATATTAAAATTGACTCTTTATATATTTATTAATACTCATATGTATAACCAATATGTATTTTTTTTTTTAGACATTTTTAATATATTTTGTGTTTGTAGAATAAATTTATGATTATGCATATCATGCAAGATTTACAATCCAAAAACACAACTAAGAAATTTTGAAATAAAGTAAATTTAAAGTAATATACAGTGAAGTGTCGATTATCCACACTACAGACTTAAAAAAAAAAAAATGTATTTATCATATTTTATATTTTTGAATTTTAAATTTAAATTAATTATATCATGAACTTTTAACAAAAATACGTTTTTATTCTATTATATAATATTATATTGTTTTATTACTTATATATAAATTGATTATCCACGCCCTTCTCGGTCTCAACTATTGGTATGGATAATCGACATTAAACTGTACTAGTTATACAATTAATATATTTTATAAAAAATGCATCATTTAATTATTATTTTTTGAATTATCACAATCAATTTTAATTAGTATTGAATGAGGAGTTACACATTTATTTCGATTTAAGATTACTATTAATGTGTTAAGATTAGTTTTACGTTATAGCTCCAACTATTTACCATTTAAAATTATTCATTGTGATGTGTACAGAATATTGCAATATGTTACTCAAATATACTTAAAGGTGAATACGTGTAACTTAAATGTAGACATTTAGCATTTTTCGAAATTCTTTTACATTTTAACTCATAAAAAATACACAAATATACCAAAAAATTAACTTATTATTCATTACCATAACTAAAAAATTATATATTTATTGACTTAAGTTAATTTCAGGAGCATGGAGCGATAGTCATGGTAGAAAACGCAAACCTTTGATTTTCATACCAATTATCGGACAAATTATAACCGACGGATTAAACTTTGTGAATCACTTTTGGTTTTGGCCTTCAGCATTTAATGTAATCTTTACATCAATTATTCCTGGATTGTATGTTGGTCGAAATATGTTTTGGATTGGTGTGATGTCATATGTATCGGAAAATTCAAAATTTGAAGGTAGAACTCTAAAACACGGGATAATTATTACAATATATACCTTTAGTTTGATAATAGGGTGGGGTTTAATAGCAATTTTTAAAAAAAGCACCGATTATTTACATCGGTATTTATTATTTTTGGTACCGATATTGTTTAATTTGTTTGCCATATTGATTGGCTATTTGTATATTGAGGATAATTCTGATACTTATGACAGCAATATTACATGGTTGAGACCACACTCTGTACTCAGAAGTTTCATTGATTTATTTAAAAACAAATTTAAAGGATTTTCTATCATACTAGCAACATTAATAATATGCCAATCAATCATAGTAGCAAGAATAGGAAGTAAGTTTATTATAATATATACTTTATACACATAATACATATTATATAAATGTAGCTGTATAATGTATATTATGTATTATGAATAATAAATATAAATATATTTTTAATATAATTTTTTACCACAATCAATATTTTAGGTGAATATGAAATAATAATGCAGTATATAAGTAAATCATTTATGTGGTACAATGAAGATTATGTTTATTTTAGTGTTATCAAAATGTTGGCAATAATTTTTGGTAATTATGAGTTGTTTTTTTTTTTTTCGTAAACTTACATGTAACGATGGGTTTTAAGAAAAATACATATATCGTGCATAAAAAAAAAAAAAATATTTATATTAATATCTTGTACATTTATAATATTGATTCATAGACAGTATTTAAATTAACAACACGATCTAACAATTAAAGTAAATAAATATTTTTTTAGAAATTTAGATAAATTAATATATTATTTACACTAACTGTTTAATAAAAATTAATATCGCAATAATAAATATAACTTTTAAAGTTTATTCTATAATATTTATAACTTATATCCTATAGACATTTAATACAAATTATTACTTTGTTGAGCTCAATATATGATGTAGGAACGTAATATCTAAGTAATGTTTATTTATTTATTTTTAAACGCTTTTACATTTTACTTACATTTTATAATTTCATAATATTAGTTGTTCATAAAAGCATCAAGCTTTTTTCTATACACTCGACAAAAATTAACAAAATCATATTTTTTTTGCAGCAATTTTAAACATATTATTAAAATTAAAATTTTTTAACGACAAAAATATTAAATAAACGATCAAAATTTTCAGAATAATTTTGAAAAATATGTGTGTACTTTCATATAATATTATGGTTATAATCTATATATATTGTTGTTACTTCCAACTACTTTTATATTTATAAAATCAAAACTATGTATTTTCTTTAGTTTAAAATGTATAAACTTAATTTATTGTAGTATCAATGATAATAAATTATGTACTAATTTTTTTTTTTTCTTAAACGTTTACATCAAAGATTATTTTTAATTATAAATTTTAAATTTATTACAATAATCAACTAGTTATCTATCTAAATGTTTTTTTTTTCAAGAAAAAGTTATTGCTTATGCATAAATACGTCATAGGTGGAGATTGGTTGGGGGGTGATGCTAAGCTCCCCCTCCAAAAAAAAAAAGATCGAAAACTCCACAAAATAATTGAAAATTTTTCAAAGTATTAAATAGGTACCTATTTTGGAACAAAACAAAGAAAAGTTTTCTTCCCTCTTCCTAAAATTCAACAAATATCCATCACCTACGTAATAATATGCATTATTTAAATTTGTGCATTTAAGATATATGTTTATTTTATTTATTAAAATATATTAATTTCATTTCAGGTACTATGTTTTCAGTATTTTTATTGAGTTACCATATGAAAATAAACGATCTTGTTATTGGAATTGCAGCTTGCATTATTTATATCATTGCTGCAGTTTTATACGTTATTTCAAATCAATTATGGAAAATTTTTATTAGTAAGTATTATAATAAGTAATAACTTATACTTTAATTTCATAATTTTTATTGATATTTTCAAAATATCTACATAATATTGTATTGTGTTTAAATAATATATCATATTCTTTTTATAGTTGCTGTGGTGTATTTAGGTCACGGTAGTGTTGTAACTATTACAAGTTCATTAACATCTAAAATGATAGATAACAATCAGCTTGGTATGGATATTACTTTATTTTAAAATTCATAAATTATTAGAAAACTGAAAAAATTATTATTTTATTGTAAGGGCGATTTTATTCTATTCAAACCTGTATGAACTCTGCCTCGACATTTTGTTTAATTACTGTATACAAGATCGTAACTAAAACTGATAACATGTTTTCTACTGAATTTGGTCATTTTTGTTTAATGATTTTTATGTATGTCATTCTAACTATACCTATTTTATTTGTGTTTATGTGAGTATTACTTCATTCAAAAACTAAGATTTTTGACTAATAAATATTAATTCACTAATTTTTAGAACTGTATATTCTAAGTACAAAAACTTCTGGATAAGGGATACTGCAAGAACAAGACGACAGGCTATATATGATATAAATACTTAATTTATTTATTTTATAATTAATAATGTAATAATTTATATAAGATTATGAATAAGTTTTTATGGTACTATATTATATTTTATTTATTAGTTTGTTTTTTCAAAAGGTATTTCTATTTTATTTTATTATTAAATTATTATTGTTTAAATATTTTTACATTATTAACAAGTTATATAATAATGCATAATATACAAAGTGAAGTCATATAAGGTAATTAGAATAAATGTATCTTTTAATACACTTTTTTCTTTTTAATGTAAAATACTTTAATAACATAGATAAATATATAAGAAAAGTGTTATTGAATATGTTTTGTATTAAAAATATTTTTTAGAATATATATTTAATGAATATATTTTTATCTGTATATTCAGAATACAAAATTATTTATTTTTTTTTTTTTTAAATATTGAATCTACCAATAAATCTTCGGTTTTATTACATAGGATTAGTAAGGTTCTTATTTCTTAATCAATTAATTTAAATTTATCATTTTTTATACTATAGAATGGTTATTGAACAACATTTTTTTATACGTAGTACCTAAATGTTGCATATTGTTAATTGAAAATGGTGTTGTTATTCATCGGTGTGAATGTAATTGTATTATTTCTTTTATATATGTATTTTATTCAAAAGAAAATACCTAATTATGAAACAAGAAAAAAAAAAAAAAACTAAATCAATAATGTAACAAAATGTGTATAAGCTACTGAATAATTTGTATGTAAGTATCGACCGATATTTTACATTATGTAAAGATTTCATGTTAAAAAAAATTAAATGTTTATAAATTTACACCATATAATATAGTATTCTGTTAAAAGAAATTAACTTGAGTTAATTAAAATTCTAAAAATGTTAAGGTGTGTTAACGTTTAAAACCTTTTTTTTATTTAAATATCTATGTTTAGTTGGAGTAGAACTTTTATTACATATAATATTTGATTACATATTTTAAATTATTTTAAAAACTTAATTTAAAATATAAAATACTCTGTGAATATTTCATTTAAATAAATGATTATTTTATACATTGGAAATTTATATATATAAACATTATTTTTATTTTTTGTATAATTTTATACTAAATCGCAATATTTTTTTAAAAACTTAATTATATATGAAAATCATTATTAAATTTTATATATGTTACAGACTAACGAATTATCATAATATTTTATAAATTTAAATATGTTAATTTCATGATAAACGTTAATATTTAAACAATCTAAGGTTTCATAAAAAAAAAAAAAAAAAACATTATGAATCACATTTTATCATATTAATCTCGTGATTTATTTGAAGAGTTGTTTATCGTAATAGAAATATTAATTAACTTTATAAAATCTTGATTATTTATTCAATTTTAATTAAAGTGCTTTTCACATTACGAATAATGGTTTAGCTACGAGTATACTGCATTTACAGTAAAAATATTACCTACAAGAAGGTAATCGACCAAATTGTAGTACCTCTGATCTAAGGAAAAAGAAATGAGTAACATCATTTATAAAAAAGTTCAAGGAAAATCATATTCAGAAATTTATAAATTTGAATTTCATGTTGGTTTACGTTTTAGAACTATATAATTGTATTAAATTTTTACAAATATGCTTTTGTTATTATGAAATATATTGACTCTTTAATTCACTGTGAATATCGTAACTATATTTATCCTGAGCAATGCAATAGTGTGTGTGTGTGTGTGTGTTCATTGATTGAACGTCATTTACAAATATATTATATAGTAATAAATGAGTTTGTCGAGTTAATTGGTGAAAATGACGAATTTGAATAAAGTTCAAGGCTCCAAATAAAGTTTTGTATAAATATTTATTCAGTTAGATTTATTTTTATTCATATATATTAATTTTTAATCACAAAAAGAGATCTGTTTTAACTTTAAATACATTCTTTTCTAAGGATACAATTTGAAACAGATGAAAGCTCAAAGTACAGATGAACTATAATCACTAATACCTCTCACTCATTTTATAGTTCGACATGTGTTTAAATATATGCTTTTTTTCAAAATAAATTTATTAAAAAATAAATAAGTAGTCATTGAATACACTCAAGTATACCAATAACACCAATATTTATTGGTCCATAACTATAGAAATCGAATTGAAAAATCTCGAAAATTCAATTGAAACAAATAGCGTTAATGGTATAATATTATTATTTTTTATCATTATAATTTAAAAAATACGTATAACATACTTAAACCTACAGTAGGTTCGAGAAATACGTATTTGAATCCATCTCTTAAAAAAACCTGTTTTATTTTGATTTTGTACAACCAGGTACATTATAAATATTAACTGCCACACTAACACAGTTTTTTATTTAGATAATCGACTATCATAACTTTCACAATTATTACGCCATCAGTTAGTAAATACTACAGGTTGAATCTCATATAGGCTACTCATAATTTATTTTTTATGAATACAAATCTACTCGAATAGTTATTAATATAGGTATAAATAATTATTGAAATGCTTCACGATTCAATGTGCGTAGAAATTATTACCTAATGAGCAGCTTCTAAATTTATCCCTGATGAATCCAGTTTGATTGTTTGATAGAACGATGGTGTTGGTCAAAATTTAGTTATTAAATGATAATATTAAACATATGCTACTTTTCTGTACAACTATAAACTATTAAACGTGGAACAAAACCGTCATGTCTATAACGATACTCATTTATTATATGTAATTATAAGTAATTATATTAATATAAGGCGTGTGACGTTTATCCCCATTGATTTTTCATCGGAACACAAGAGTAATATGATTTATTCAGTAACACCTAGACAGTATACGGTTTATGGCTACCCTTATTGGCCACTATGATTAAAACCATTATTAGTTATTGATAATTATTTAAAATTCACGCAATGAATAATTCTAAATCTATGCTAGTCTTTTTTGTTACCTTATGAAAAGAATTAAGTTCAGTAATCATTTGTTTTACGTATATTGTTTACTACCTTTTTAATTAATAGCTTATATTATATTATGTTTATTGTATGAGAGCTACCACAAAACTTTAAGTGTAAAATAACAAAAATATAATTAAACAGTTATGTATCGTAAAAAATGTTTATAACATTTTTATACTTTTAAATATTTTTATATAATATTGATATAAAACTTAAAATCTGCAATTGTTCTCCAAATGTGTTATAAAAACATTTTTTTTTTTTTTAAACTTTTATGATAATCTTATTTGTTTAAAATATACAAAATAAAACCTTATATTTAAAATAGTATTTTGTAACCCGTTCATTAGCTATTAGTATTTATTAATAATCATGAATGATGAATAAGGTTTATGATGCACTTTTAATTTCATTGAATTCACGAGATAAAATCATGGTAATAGCCAAAATGGTATTATCTATATTATTAAATAACAATGTTTTTGCGTGTGTAACTGTGTAAGCTATTTACAGCCAAGTCTAATTATGGTTATACTATTTCGTACATAGATAGTCTTAGCTTTATCCGAAAAAATTGAGTAATTCAAAGCTAACTTTTTAAATTATGTATTTTAAAGAAGGGCTCACATGGGGTTAAGTTGGATCACGAAAAAACAAATATTTTTTGTTTTTATAAAATTAGTTAAATAAAATAAAATAGTCAATAGCTGTATATAGTTTTAGATTTGCGTTAAATTTTTGATCAAAACCACTCAAATTATTTTGTGTTGAAAAATATAATATTTAATATGCGCTCAATGGATTTGAATGTAGGGTAAATAAACTGGTGCTATTTAATTTTGGCATCCAGACTATTTGATTTTATATACCATGAAATGAGATAATATTATAACACATCATTATAAAATATTATAAAATACCAATAATGTAATTAATTAATCATTTTATATTTATTATACAAAATCAACTAGAAAATATCCACATAACACAAAATGATAATTAAAAATGTGTGAGAATCATATAATACGTATATAACGTTTAAGAAATATATCTTATAATAATAAAAAAAAAAGTTAAAAATTAAAATGATCATTTTAAAATTTCCAAAATCATCAAAATGTTGATAATTTGTATTAATCAATCAATCAACAAATTTGTAGTATTAAAGGAGCATCCACGAGATGTTAAGTTTATATAATTGATGTTCCTACACTCACCGGCGGGGTAAGGGAATAAAGTGCGTTAATAATTTTGTCACGCCTTCATATCATCCTAATGCGTTGATCAAATATCACGATATCATTATTATAAAAAGTTATTGATATCATAGCTATGAGACCTAACTTATAGGATGACTTACCAAGCATAATAATTTTTTAACCCTATTTTTTTTTTTGTTCATGAATTTAAACTATTGTTTTTAGAATATGTAAATTTTACTTATTGACCATAATTTTTTAAATAGCTACATCGTTTTTTTAATACTATTTAAGAAGTATTTTATACGAACTTAATTTTTTCAAATGAGTTCTATTTCTTTTAATTTTCTAAAAAATTAAAAATGCGTGTAATATTTCATAAAATAGGCACTCATAATGTTCAGACAACTTTTAAAAATCATAAAATGTTTTTAATCAATTATGCCATTATTTTCAAATTATCACAATCCTCTGTATTCCCATTAACCTATTATCCTTATTAAATAAAAGTCGAACAGTTCGAAAATTACGCGTTTGGATTTGAATCCACTGACATCGGCAGAAATTCCATAAAACCCATCTGTTCGACGAATTGCCGGGAAAAACACGAAGAGAGATCGCCGCCGTACGAAGAATAGGAATGGGTATACACCTATTTAGCCGCAGCCGGGACACCGGACTGAAGCGATAATGAAATCTAAGCATCTCGAGAATAAAATATATACCTATACGATATATTTGTCGTCGAAGGCGAAAAAATCGGAGCGAACGCGTTTGGGAACGGACGAGGTGCCCATACCGTATAGACTCGTCGCAATGCGTACGTTACTGCAGTAGTACGCAGATCGTGTGGGTGGGAGAGGAAAACTTTGGCCGGCTGCGGCGGCGACGGCGACGACGATGACAGTCAACGACCGTTGTTTGCGTCGAACGACGACAAATGAGCAACAAAAACCGACTGTCGACGTGCACCGTAATAATGAATAACAATAATAATAATAATAATAAATAATTATTATTATTATTATTACTGTGATTTGTAGGCGATAAGCGATCGTTTCTTCCGATCGGCCGAAAAATCATCGCCGCCGTCGCGCCGCCGCCGCCGAACACTCGACCACGTGCGCCGCGCGTCCCGGGCGGGTAGCTGGTTTACTCTCTCGGCGATCGCCGCGCAGGACGAACGGCAGGATCGGCCATGGACTTTTACGTAGAAATCGTCACGCTCCTGTATTCCGCGTCGCTGGCCATGTCCGCGTTCTTCCAGAACAACCTGTTGCTGCGGAAGGCGTGCAACTCGTCCGTGCCGTTCGGCGAATGCACCGACGGCGAGGCGAACGCCCAGCACGTCGTGTCCACCATCTACTCGTGGAAAGCGGGCGTGCAGTACACCATTCCCATCGTGTTGATCATGCTCGCGGGTAAGTCGGCGCCGCCGTCGCGATGATGTTACGTGGGTATCGATGTACGCATGTGCTTAGACGCCGCCTACTCGTTCGCAATAATAATAATAATAATAACAACAACGTGCACAAGCAATGCGTTTGGTACGCAACAAATAGTATATACGTATAGATGATAGGTAGTTGAGTAATAGGTACAACCGCAATAGTCACCCGATAATAATATTACAATAAATACTGTATTTACTAGTGTTAAGCTTCAAACACGTATGATTATAATTAAATTGATAATGACTATTAAACCAAAAAACAAATATTCAGTAAAAATGTTGACAATAACATTATTAACATGACGGGTGGGCTTGTATATTTTTACACAATAAATTTGCGTGCAGTGTGATATTTGAGACTGTAATGCATAAGTTCGCTTCTATACATTTTATCTACTGTGATTAAACATATTTAATAACTAAATAATCGACCTCATTTAATTTTGAGTAGAAAATGATAATGATTTTTTTTTTTTTCATAAACACTTAAAGCTTAAATAAAATAAATATTTCGCAGAACAGTCCCTCCCTCACCTGTAATATAACCACCCACGGACTCAAATTCGAGAAGCTCTGGTATATAACATATCGGCACGATCAAAAACTCCAAAATGTCTGTGTTTCTAATCCAAGCATTTTTTATCGCTATCATATACGTTTACAAATGGTATACCTGTGTATAATACCTATATTAAAATAGAATACAGTTATAGTTATCCTAATATTTGTTGACTTCTTCATGTCTGTCGTAGTCGATCATTGCCACGCGTAGCCTTCCTATCTATACCGACAACGATTCGATGGTTGTTTTTCTATAATTATCATCTACAATAACTGTCACCTAGCTGTATAGTAGTGTCACCAACAGAATTTACCATTTGAACTTTGAATTCGAAATGCGCACGCAGGTTCGTCGTAATTTGGGTATTTGCGATACAGTGTTCTGTTTACGGTTTTGATTACCTCCCCATTATTTGGCTCTTATTACCGTCGTCGATTTTGTTTTTCGTAGACTTTAAAAAATACAATATTATGTAAGTATTAAAATAACTTACATATTGCACTATAGAACGTTATTACGCGATTTTCAATAAGTAAGTTTATCCCAAAAATTCTATAGGTACTGAAATTGTTAAATCGGAAATATGTAAATAAGAGTTGAAACATTACACTTATATACCTATTTAAATATATTTAAATTATTGATTTACCCAAATACTAAAATACTTACGTTATTAATTATTATTTCTGAGAAAAAAATCAATGATTAAAAATAATTAGTTACGTATTAAAATACTTCTTATCGAGTGAAGTATACTTTGTTTAACTTAATGTACGCTTTACATTATTTAGTAGATATTAGTTTTTTAATTTAAAAATTAAAATTAATAGATAATAGGTTGATATTGTTGTGCTAATTGTTTTTAATATTTTTTCGTTGGATGAAGGTACTTTTAAGCTATTACATGATAATTATTTTAGCCACTTTAATTACAAAAATACCATTTGACATTTATCGATATTCAATATTCAATATAGTGCATACTAAATTTATTAAACCAAAATATAAACTAATAAGAATACCTATAAGAAATGATAATGTATAATATATTATTTTAGGTGTGTTTATAAATTATATGCACACTTTACAGTTATACATGAATAGATAGATAGAATTGCCTGCTTAAATGTACTCCTTAAATTTATTAAATTTATTGGCTATTTAAATAATAATTGAAAGCCATAATTTTTAATATTAAATCTATTTTGAAATTGATACTTTCTGGTTATTGATTTAAGAAATACTAGCAAAGTAAAGTGTGCCTTTAAAGCTGTTGTAAACAATATGTGATTTGTGAGAATAATATTTATATTTTCTAGTGGGCAGTGACTATTAGGTAGCTTAGTTAAATTTAAATAAAATGTATTATGTTATTTTGAAATAATAAACAAATGTAATTAAGTTTTTCGAAATTCTTACTGAATTTTAAGACATATTATATTAATTGATTAATTGAGTGATTAATATAAAAAGTAAAATTAGGCTTAAATCAATAAACTGTTATAATTTTAATAACACATATTGCATTTAACTTTAAAAATTAATACTATAATATTTTATAGGTAATGAACAGAAATATGTTTTGAATGTTTAGAGTAGTTCAAAGGTTATTTTCCGATATTTTCGGTATACAATACTTGAGTTTAAATAAAACGTTATCATTGATTTAAGTTATTTTAAATTAATTAAGAAGGTCTTATTACTTAATATTATTATCAATGTTTTTGATTTATAGTTATAAACATTATAAAATGTAAACTATACAATTTCTATAATGCATGTATAGCTTGTGTTTTAGTTTATGTGTATAATAAATATATTTGTTTATATTTTTCATATTCACGTATGTATTATAATCGATGTATAATTGTGAATTAATATTATATAAATAAATTTCTTTCAGGTCCATGGAGTGATAGCCATGGCAGACGCCGTAAACCATTAATTTTACTACCACTTATAGGTCAGATATTAACTGATAGTTTATGCATATTAAATGTTTATTTTTGGAATTGGTCTCCACAAATCGCTGCAATTTTTGAAGCCATAACACCAGGGCTTTTTGGAGCTCGAAATATGTTCTGGGTAGGTGTGATATCGTATATATCAGATAATTGTACAAATGAATCCAGAACATTGAAATACGGAATAATAAATGCAATTTATACTATTAGTACTTTAATTGGAACAGGACTAGCAGGGTTTTTAAATATTGGACTAGGATTTTATGGAGCCTTTTTGGTACCTATTTCGTTAAATTTAATTGCTTTTATGGTTAGCTCAATATTTATTAAAGACACTTCTAAGCCTTACGATAAAAATGTTGTTTGGCTAAAACCAAAACATTTTATGCAAAATTATTTGAGTGTATTTAAAGGAGGCGATAAAAATTATTCAATCACGTTATTCGCATTACTAATGTGTCAAGCTGTTTTAGTGGGCAGAATTGGAGGTAAGTTTTTATATTTAAATAATATGTAATAAATATTAATAATATTATATCAAAAAAAAAAAAAAAAAAACATTTGATCCAAACACTTATAAATTTCAAAATAATTTTTTTAATTCATCTTATTATATTTACTATAGCTATTATAGGTACATATTTTGTAATAAGTATTTTTTAATGATATTTTAGTTAAATAAGTACCACGTAAATACATGTCTATACATTTTTTTTTTTGCAATTCTTTGAGTTAAAAAAAAAAGAAATAATTTAATTTTAATAGTATATTAAATTATACATATTTCGATACACATTTAATTCTTTTATAAGTGTTATATTAATTTTTATTTCTAAGTCTATAATATATTGAACCTTAAGATAAAACAGTTAATATTTAAAAAATGATAAGTATTTATATGTTATTAAATAAATATAAAATCATGAATCATAAAATAAATAATATTTTGTACCCTATTCAATATATAATACAATTCAACAAATATGTTTTAATTCTTATTTCATTATGAATAATAATACTATCAAGAAGAATAGTTTTAAAATTACATTAGGTATTTATTAGAAAATTATTAACAAAAAGTTATAAAAGTAGTAAAAATTAAAAATTAACTTTAAAATTGAAATTTTGTTTATTATTCAAACTATTATTAAGGATATCAGTCTTCGTATTAATTTATTGTGAAATATAATATGAGCAAAGTTAATTATTTTTATAAATTAAAATTTATTATAATATTTATTATTTGTTATAAGAAAAAAAATACCAGTAAAATCAATACAGAGTGATTCAAAAGTCTTCACCCGATTACGAATTTATATAGCTTAATTACAGTAAATTGCTGGTTAACGACGTGTATACCATTGTATAGATGAAATAGTTAAGTTTAATTTTATTTTATTTGCTAATGCACGTGTATTATGAGTTGTAAACATTTGTAATGATAAGTAAACAGCTGTCAGTTAGTGTCGAGATAGGCAAATAAAAAAAAAATACCGTATGAGGTGTATGACCATTGCAGGGGTCATATTGAACATTTTAAACAGACTATATTAAAATTTGATTATATTTTAATTCATCCTACCATTATTTTAAAATACATATGAACGGTTGTGATTGGGAGAAGACTTTTGAATCACTATAAAATGGTAATTCAGTTAAAAAAAAGAACAAAGAATAGTCATATAGAAAAATACGGACTTATACTTTGTGTGTCTACTTAGTATAAATTGGAATCAAATCTTTCTTGTACACTTGGATCAGAACTTTTAAGGTGTTATTCTTTAGTTTCCTGAATATTTTCCATGTTAAAAATATTTATTAATTTCAATCCAATTTATTTTGAACCCTTCAAATTAATGTAATTATCATAATTTAGTTTAAATTAAATTTTTAATGTTTCAGGGGAATATGCTGTTACATATTTATTTATGAGATATAAATTTAAATGGTATGAAGTACAATACAGTTATTTTGCTGCCTACAAAATGTTGACGATTTTTGTTGGTAAGTAATAATTAATTTAGTAAAATAACTAAAACGTAGTACATAGTAATGTACGTGTATACCAATAATAATAAATAATATCATGTTTTCATAAAGTTATGTTTAAAATAATTATATAATACATTTACAATAATAAAGTGATCAGTTAAAAATGTCGCACCCATATCGCGTAATTGTACGTCTCGCGAAGTGGAAACACCTTTTTTCCACTTCGCGTAATTCCGCTATATGGACAACATTACACGAAATGAATACCTAAACTTCACATAACGAAACTAGAGCTGTTATCTGGAAGAACACTTAGCGTAACAATGTTTGTAATAATTATATTTTTTATTATTTTGAACATTGTACAGAATTATAAATATTAGTTATGAATATCGTAATGAATTAATAATTATGAAAATTATGTATTATTATGAAAACGACTAACCACGAATACGTATAATGAATTATAAAAATTATTTACTATAAATAAAATGAAATATCAAAATTATGAATTTTGATCTATTTATATTAGTTATTTGTTTAAAACATACAATAGAATTATTATGATATCGAGAGTTGAATTTTAAATTGGCCTTAAAACAAGCATATTTTTTTGTTTAGCATTTACTTTTACAACAGCTACTAAAACAACCTTGTCCTCCTGTTAATGAATAAACAGTTTGTTTAAACGTTTTATCGAATATATGTTTTTTTCTTGCTTTAATTTGATAAAATTCTAAGAAGCTGGTTGTAAACTCCCTGCACCATATCAAACTTTAATAATTCCGTGTTCGTTTTATAATTGGTTCATATAATTTTTTTAATCAACCATTACTCCAATGATGTTCACTGAATCCGACGGATCTCTATCAATTTTGTAGGTACTTAAATTATCTCACAGTCTCCAATTTTAAATTTAGGTAGTTAAATGCTTTCATTTAGTTTAAATAATCGTGTAATATTATTATGAATAAATAACTAGGATACTAGGTAATTAAGAACTGTAAGATAGGTAACAAAATAATTTCTCTACCGAAGACACGTAGGTACGTTACATTAGCACCACAAAATTCGAAAATAGTAAAATAAATTCTTCTAACAGTTGTTATTTCATTTGTAAACTGTACACCTCTCCAAACAACTCAAAATCAATTTTTTTCTCCAACAGTGCTAATGTAACGTTACACCACCTCCCTGTTTTTTGTTCAATCAAGTTATCGACTCCGAAATGGTGCTAACAATTGTTATTCCATTTGTACACATTCATAATATATATTATTTTTTTTGTTTTATGTCATTATGTGTATAAAATAAAATAATATATGTTAAAAGTTTGAAGTATTCAAAAAAAAAAAAAAAAAAAAAAATGTAATCATAACAAAATAATTTAAGTCATTAATTTTCTTTGTTTAAATATCTAATTTCATACATATTTTAACATAAAATATGTATACAAAAAAAAATTTGTTTGTGTACATTTTTTAAATTTTTTAACTACAATATGATCTACTTAAAGCAATACTTGTATTATATTTTATAATTTTAGAATTAAATATTGAACATTTTACGAATTCTTAACATTAAAGAATTCGTAACATTTCTAGGTTTTGATGAAATCTGTTAAAATTCTATCTTTAAGGATTAATAAAAAATAAAAATATTTAAGTATTGACTTCCTAAACTAAAGTACCAACTAGATTCAATTTGCTTTCAGAAAATGTCCTCTAAGTTTAAAATTTTAAAAAAAATGTATAGCCCAAAAACTGATAACATACAAAAAATAACAATAAAAAATAAAAAAACACATATAATCAAATAAATACATTTATTGCTTCATTCGGAATTTAAAAATGTACGTATTAGATAAATTTGAACTAAACTACTATAGTTATAGAAAATAGAATTAAAGTATCATCGTAGTAGTACCCCTATCTCATGTACACAATGCATTAAAAAATTGTTTTTATTACTATACTCGTAAAAACAATTTAATTATTTTTTTTTAAATTAATTATAGTTTGATCTTAAATTTTTAAATTCTCCCTTGAAATCCTTTTAAAAATATGAATTTATCTGATTCTAAATTTTATTTCATATTATTTTTATATAATTGTATTTCATGTCAGATATAAGTTACACTCTGTAATTATTATGAAATTGATTATTTTGTCTATTTTTCAGAGCCAATGATAGTGCAAATTAATTATTAATTAATTAAACTTCACATGTTTATTCGATTTATACGATTTATTTAAAACTATTAAATTGAACGTCTTTTAAATTTAACTATAACACATTAAAATACAACACATTGTTTATTACGAGTAAATACAATGATACATAGGTAAAATTATAAAAACCTTGTTATTTTCTGAAAACAATGAAACTTTTTTAATTATTTCCATATTGGTGTATATAATTAAAGGCTGAGTTTTTGTGTGCACAAGTTAGTAGATTACAAAATAGTTAAATTGACTAATCTAGGTTTTTGCTGATATTTAATTAGGTGTTTCAGATTATTTTTTCATTAGTCGTTGTTATGAGATATTTATTGTTTTAGTTTATTTACAACTCGAGAAGTATCGATATAGCTATTTATACATGATAATATACATTATATATATGTCAATATGTCAATAATCTATGTATTATAAAATTCTTATTTTCTAAATATTCATAATTTATTGATGAACAAAAGAAACAAATATTATTCAAAATATTATAAGACACATATATATGTCTTAAAGTAATAAAAAATAAAAAACGAATTTACCTGATACGTTATAAATCTGTATTATGATTATTGACTTTTATTATCATTAATCAGGCAACGCAATATTAATTATTATGAGTAAATACTCTATCCAATGAAAGAACATGCCAATTCTGTTCATCCCAATCGATATCGATCCCACTATAGTGGGGATATATGGGGAATGGGGATACAAAGAAGAACCGATTTTCGTTGGGTCGTGATATATTTTCCCGCTAGACATGGTAAAAGTATAAATATTCGATAACGATAAAACATAAACACATCTAAAAATTGTAAATGTTAATTAAGCAGTAACTCGGGTATAGAATACCAAAACCTAGGACGCAATCTAGATTAGACTTTATTCGTAGTTATCTTCGGGACGCAACTAGTAGGTATGCACTATGCAACAATCATTTAGAATTTACTACTTTTACTACATATCACCTCATGTTTTTGTTCATCTTATAGTAACCCTAAAAGTTATTGGGTGAAAAATGAACTAGGACGTATTTAAGTAACGTAAAGATTACAACACTACATAGGTACGTCAAAAAACTATTTTTTCTTGAGACACACTGAGATGATAAATCATTTTGGACGCACTCGGTACATTAAATATTGATAATTTTTGGACGCAATCGGGAAACTCTTTTAAATAGCTTCTAGTTATGTGTCTAAAATGTTAGTAATATCTCAACTAGTATAATATAAGGTTATTATATATTATACTATCACTCGTAAAAATAAACACAAATTACAAATATTTTTATTATGTGGATATCTTCTTATGTAGTGTATAAACACATTTTTAATTTTGAAAATTATATCAATGTTTTAGCGAACAAAGTATATGCATTTTAGTCGAGACCTGTATTTATTTTAAAAATATTAATATATGGATAAAATGTTTCATGAAATTAAAAATAATCAACACATTTTTTAAAACTACAGTGACTGACCTCGCGAAAAAAACTAATTATAAATAACTGCACACATCCTATTTCGTCGAAATACTAATTTATCAGGAAAATATGTATACAAGGAAATTAATTTATCACAAACAGTTTAAGAAAGAAATACAACGAATTCTTATTTTTTATTTTTTTGTTTTGAGTATTTAGTATTTACCGCTATATGCTATTAACATTTTCTACGTTAATCAGTTTTAAATAATTTATTATAATATAACAAAATATGATACGAAGAATTAAATAATTAATGCATTTGTTCATAAACTAATAAAAAACTTAATTACTGTAGATATTTTCTAAGATATTATCTTGCTCGTCACGAAATATTTTTTTATCTGTATAAATTACATAACAGACTTGTCAGAAATAAAATAGTAGTATCACGACGAAAAAAAATGTTTATTATAAATTGTTATATTTTAATGGTAAAAGAAAAAAATATATAATATAACGTTTTCGAGTTATTGTAATTTATAACAATGTATTTAAGTTAAACTTTTATGAATTATATTATATTCATTTCACTTTTTCAAGCTAGGTAAGCTTTATGCATTTACTAATTATTATATATAATTAACTAACCATATGAGTATTATAATAATACACATTATCGTCCAATAGACAATACGTAGTTAGTTCAATAATTTAGAATCTCCAATACTTGCTTGGTTTTATTATTTAAAAGCAGTCAATATGCTTGGTACATTTATTTCGATTTCAAATATAGCATAAAATATAGCTAATAGATAAACTTTATTATTTGATTCGTATTATTGCATAAAAATGTGTTATATTTTGGTCATCTTGGTAATTATTTATTTTTATTTTTTTATTGAAACTCTGTATTACAAATTAGTCTCGAAAATTAAGTTACTTTTGCAATTTAATCAATTAAAAATGAAAATAAATCGGTATAGGTGTAATAACGGTCATCAGACTATTCAACTATAGTGCTGTGTAATTATTATTATCTTGTTTATTTATTTATCATAATTAATCATTAATCTGAATTTCATTCTAGGTACTTTGTTTTCTGTTACTGTGTTAAGTTATCGTCTAAAATTAAACGATGCAATTATAGGTTATATTGCATGTACTTTCGATATTCTTGCCGCAGTGTGTTATGTTCTTGTATATGAGCCTTGGCAACTATATTTAAGTAAGTATAAAAATAATCAATCATAATGAATAATATAACCAAGTATTTTACATCATAATAATAATTATAAAAATTATTACTTATAGTTCCAATGGTTGACTTTTTCCATGGAACCGCACTTACTATTTCTACTTCGTTGACATCTAAAATTGTAGATAACGAAAAACTTGGTAAGTTTATCTATACATTGTATTACCATATTTTAACTTTTTTTGTATTTAACGTTTTTAATTTAATTTTAATATTGCATTTATTATTATTTACATATATTAGGTCGATTAAACTCCGTTCAAGCACTAATGAGCACAATTATGTCATTTGTTGTAGTCTCAATATATAGTGCGACGTATAATTTAACATTTGAATATTTACCTGGTGCTGTATTTCTGTTAAATATAATTTTAACTTTTCCTTTATTAATTATATTTATGTAAGTTATATAATATATATTATATAAATGATAAAAAAATGATAAATTTATATTTTTTTAAATTTTTCAGGATTATTTACTGTAAATGCAAATACATGTGGACACCAAAAGAAATAACACAGTCTTAATGAAGGTTTTAGGTATAGTTTTTAAATTTCTATTGTAAATTACGGTAAGACAGTGTATATTGTATCATTAATATTATTATCGCTTATTCTAATGACATTTTTAAAAGTTAATTAAACTTGTAAAGTATTATTAAATATATTTATTTCATCAGTAAAAATAAAAATACACTGCTTAAAAAATGTTACCTTTCCGAAGATTAAAAGGTTTCAATATGCAACTACCAAATATTTGAGGTCATCACAAATACATGTGGATAAATCTCTAAATTAATGTGTAGACCTGAATGAATATCAATTATTTTCCATGGAAAAACTTCATCCACGACCACTACATTTTTTCATTAACGAATAAAACAACAGATATTTTTATTGATAAAACGGTATACTTGAGTCTACCAGTTGCAAACGTTTCAGTAACTACTCTTTGTTTTAAAATTATATTAAATAATTAAGCAGTAAATAGCAATGAAATTATATTTAATTTTGAAAACTTAAAATTTTATAAAATATGGGCTATTGACAATTAAATGTATTATGAAAACTTTTTAATTTCAAGTTTTTTTTTTTTATTAAGTCCTTAATTAAATTTGAAAATTCCAGAAACCAATATTTGAATAGCTTTAAAAGAATAAATTTGAATGAATATTTTCAGTAAATCATCATATACATCAAGTGATAGCTGAAAAAAAATTTTAAAATTTGTTAATTGTCAAAATATATGATATTATTTTGTGGTTGACGTCTATATAATATATGCAGGTATTCGTCATACCTATACATCATACATCTGTGGAGTTATTAAATCTTAAACAATAACCAAAAATATATAATTAGAGTTAAAAGTTTCATATTCTTTTAAATACTTAAGAAGTAGTATTCACTATACACATAAACGATCAGGTACCTTCTATACTTAAATTGAGAGTTAAACCTCTTATTTAATATATATTTTATTAGGATATAATGTTTAAAAGTATTAACTATATCTATCTACTTCAAAAATGTAATTGTATATAAATTGGTATCTTTATACTGATCTTCAAATTTATGTCTTAAAATACATAATTTTTCTTTTTGAATTTGAGCGAAAAATAAAGTTTTATGAAAAACTGTTATGTACCAATCACAATTTCTGAACTTTACATTGATCAAACATTTGAACTAAATGTAAACAATGAAATAAGTTTAACGCGTAAATTTATTTTCTCTTTGTGTGCACGAAATATTTGTTTCACGGATACTAGTTAAAATGTATTTTAAGTGTGATTTAGTAAAATAAGGCACGGATTATAAGAGTAGCAAAAGTCCAAAGTCACTATGATTACTAAAGTGAACTCTTTTGTCAGCATTTAAATTTTTCAAAAATATTTTCTGATTTATAAAAAGTATGTTATTATTCAATATTATACTTAACTAATTTAGTAGTGTGGACGTTTTTGAATCAATACTAGTTAATAATTAATAGTTCTATTATTTTCCTATATGATAGTATAGTTGAAAAAAATAAAAATAAAACTATAAAAATTGTATAGTTAAATCTTTTTAAATAGTAGGTATAAGAACTCAGTGTTTCCTTAAACTTTCGTCATCATTCAGAGGAATAATAGTTTTAATTTAAATTTAATATAAATCATAATTGAACAATATCTAACAAATTTACCATTCCCCAAGGCACTGTCACGCATTGTAACCTTTGAATTAAAATAAGATAAACTCACTATACCAGCTAACAATACTTAAAAATCGGAATAAACTATATCACCCACTATGATAATTAACATCTAAGTAATCAAAACTACGTTTATAAAGCAAATAATATTAATAATTTTCAATTTCAATCTAAAAACAATAAACAGTCATTATCTCCATCGCTAAAAAATTCTAACCTTTAGTGCCACTATTTCAAAAAAAAAAAAAAAAAAAATAAGAAAATATTTAATCTTCCCTAATTGATACCTCGCTGATCTTATCAAGCATGCTACTGCTTCTACTAATTTAAACAATAATAAACAATATTTATGATAAGCAAAGCCAGAGGTCACAACTATTTTTCCCACATACACGGAGAAAAAGATTTACCACTGCTATTATTCATTAAAGAACTAATAAACTTTTTGAATAGGGAAATGCATTCTCAGATTTAATTCGTCCCGGAAATTTTAGTTGTTAATTGACTTTCACCTATTTTAAACATCAACCAAATGCTCCATAAATCTACAGAAAAATAATTAATTTTCTAAATGAAAACTATACTGAAATTCACACATACAAGTATCAATTATAATCTAACAAAGCATTTAAAGTAATAATAAGGTATACCCATCCGTCGACTCTTGTTTTTAAAATTAGTTTAGCATTAGAAGAAATTGTCAATTGATAATTTCGCTAGGAAAGTAACTAATATCCTGCACTATTAAACTGCTAAATGAATCAATGGAAACAATAATGGTGTTTTTAATATAAATGTAACACTTCATACCAAAGTAAAAATATAAGAGCCACACAATCCACAAAAAAATTTCTCAATGCATAAAGTAATTGGATCACTTTGAAAGCTATTGATTCCATTCTTCTCGATGTATCATATGCGGTGGAAATAATCTAATAGCATCGTGTACCAAAGCACGGGAGTCTTCTGCCATTTGTGCGCAAATTGCGCAATGGCAATCAATCTGCTAACTACAATGGATACACTATTTATAAATAAGTTCAACCACAATGCAGATATCTCTACAATTCAAAGTAAGCCTTATAATAACACAAACAGCGATTTCAATATGGAAATGCTAATCTTATTACTCAGCTCTCATCCAAAACCGATCAAGGTAATCATCAAAAGAGACTAGACAGTAGTATTTTCAAAATTTAAAAAAACTAAAAAAACAACATTTTTGAGAAACTTGTCAGCCAACCTCCTCGTGGTGTTTCTTGGGTTATGCTAATAGGCTGAATATCTTACTAAATATTGAATAAAATATATAATGACCTGGGAATCAACTCGTACGTATCTCTAAATGACCCGGGAATCAACTCGTACGTACCTCTTAAGGACCCGGGAATCAACTAATACATGAAAAAGGTCTTGGGAATCAACTCACCTATACCGGTATAGATAAAGTGTAACTACTATCTCTTGAAGAAGTATCTTCACTAAAATGTCTTTTCAATCCGTTATTCCTGTCCGCATATTATTGTATGTATTATTGTTTGAGTTAAATATTTAAAAGATTACTTTAAACAAAATCATTTTAGAATAAAAAATATACTGAGTAATATAAGTTGACTGTTATTGTTTTTTCGTATGCAATTGTTTATCATGGAACTCAAATTAACAATGAATTATTTTTAAATGATAGGGTACACTTGAAAGCAGAGTGGTTACTTATATTTTTTCCTCTTTTTTAAATATCTTTCGATTATTTAAATGTTCGACAACAAGTTTATTATTATATAAAAAACTATAATATTATGAAAATATTAGCTAAATTATGTCAACCAGTCTTTTAGACTAATGAAGTCAAGGAAGATTGTAATATTTATTCTAAGGGACAAGAAAAAATATTCTTTTAAAAATTCAATTTATTCTTATAAAAACAATTTAATTTTTGTTGTATAAAAAATAGTAGTTTAATTAACATAAATTATATGATGAATCGAGGAATTCTAAATTAAAATAAAACGTTGTGAATAATTTGAATTAGCATGTATAATACATATATGTATCTATTGGCTATTACCTAAAATTATATAGATATCTTACTTTAATATCAAGTTATAAAATATAATTATATACATTTAAAAACATTTTAGGATCTTTAAAACATTAATTCTATTGTAGGTACATTGGATTCTGAAAGTTATTCGAGTAAAAATATTTAAACAAAACAACAATATAATAAAATTATAACAAATAAAATATCTTATTAATATACTTATATCTAATAAATTGAATTATCTACACATTCTATATTATTTACATTATATTTATAAGAGTTTATGATTTGGTATTCATTTGTATTATATTTGACATAATACAAGCAATTATAGTAAAAATATGGTATAATGTATTACAATGACTATTTTACAAAAATGCAATAAAATTATGTCTAATAATGTCTTTATTATAACAAATAGAAAAGTTTAGAACATATAATAACAAATAAAATATATGATGTGCATAATATTTACCATATTATTACCATCGTATACGTTTACGTATCAATAACGTCAAACAGAATCTATAGTTTTAATCGATTCGTTTTTGACGTTGTTATTATTTATATTATTTTGTGCTACAATATCATCTTCGTTATTTTTAAATATGTTGTCTCTTTTATCAGCTTTGTATGTCAACCTGAAAGTAGTACAAAGTAATATTATTACACCTTGAATAATGATATCAAGTTTTGAACATTCAACAATAAATAATTAATAAGCAGTAAAAATATGAAACACAATAATTGTAGGCTTAAGTAGTAAAGTTTAAAATTATATTTCGTATGTTTGTTGTATGATACTACTTATAATAAATTGAGAAGGGTTGTAGAACCGTAACAATTCTAAAAACTCAGTTTATCAATTTTAAAACACAAGCATTTTATGTTGAATTTAATGCATTCGAGAGTAAAAATAACGCACTTACAAAAGTCAAAGACTATAAAAAATATATACTTTAAATTAAAAATGTATTAATCGAGTATATATAATACACCTAGGTATACTAAAAACGATACTTAAAAATGAATACAAAACTTCTAATTATATTATATACATTTTAGTTTTTAGTAAACGTGGTTTTAATTTTTCGTTGTTACTTATATTATCATATGTTTACATAAAAATCTCATAATTTTAACTATACCTATTTGAAAATTATAGTTAATTAGGCATATTATTATTGTAATTATAAAATGAATATAATATAATTGTCATACTAATATTAGGGATTATGTGATATTAAATAGGTAGTTAATATAATTCTAGATTTCAATTAATTACTTAGACAATAATTATACTTAGAAAAATATTGTATTAAATGTATACGCATTTTTTAAAATTTTTTTTTTCAAAACCTACTGTGGATATCAGTTTAGTTTTAATTTATATATATATTGATTATTTATAACTCACAACATAAATTTAACTTATTTAAAGTAAAAATGTATGTAAGATATTTATTATAGTTTATTAAATTTGGAGGCTACTCAATAAATAATTTTAAAATCGATTATCGTGTGTTCGAATAAAATACGTCGTACCGTTATACTGACTATAATGTACGATTATATTATGGCATATATCATAATATTATACAATATGTGAGTATAAGAAGTTAAATGTTCCTACAAAATCAAATTAGAAACCGCGGAAAATATCAAACGTTTTGTTTGTATTTTATAGCCTTATAAACTCACACGTTTAGATAAAATCAATATTGACCAGCAGCCAACCATAATAACGATCAAAATCAAATTAAAAGGCGGACAACCCTGCAATACTTATACCTATATTTTGTACTAAAACCACTTAATTTCGTTGAGCGAATTCCCACTACCGTTTATATATTATTATTAATATTGCACAGACTTTGAGAAAATTTAAAATAATTTTATTACAATATTATCGTCCGACCAAATTCAAAATTTATAGATTTTAGTTTCTACCCTCGTAATAATATTTTACCAACATGACTTATCATGTAGTTTGACAGAAAAAAAAATATACGCATATTTAAATTATAAATGAAAATTGTAGTTCCAATAATAAAAGCAATTCAAATATTTTTGAGAAATGCCAATAGTTATTTGTGGTTATTTATAAATATTAACGAGAAGTCGGTGCAAATATGTTTACGGCGTAGGTATGCTCTAGATTTTGCAGAATTCGAATATAAATATACGGTTAAGGAATTTTCTATTCGTTATCGCATTATATAGTATGCGTGTATAATATACTCACTACTCAGTTCATTTTTTTTGCGTGAAAATTGCAAGTTTAAAAAAATGAATTATGTACTATACGTTACGATCAGGGATATGAATTTAACTTTTACATTGTACATATTTTAAACGAAAATGTACATAATATATCTTAACAATAAATGTATATGAAAAATGCGATTTTATAACAATACTGAATACTACAGAGAATAACATTATAAAGTTGCGTAGAATATTATCACATTGTATTTACCCGAATAGTATGACAACTGGAACAGTAAAAACCGCAGTCAACAAGAAAAATGCTCCCGGTAGTGTTTCAAATGTGAGCTTATATAATTGATTATATAATGGATAAATAATAATTGGAGCGAGCGTTTCCAGCATACCACGAACTGAATTGAGTTGTGCTAAAAAAAAAAAATGTTATAAAAATTATGTACGCCTTATAAATGTTTTTGTTACAATTATAGATTTTAATAATAATTGTATTTAACGAAATGTTATCTTTGACAGTTTGCCGTTATTCCGTAATCTTTGACGTTTTAAATGATTGAAAAACAATGTTATATACTTTCGAGTAGCTTAGATAAAATTGTCTTTAAAAATAATTGCAAATCCAATAAGTTTATTAATAACACTTATAGTAACAACTTTTACCTAATTCACTGTTATCGACAAGTTTTGACGCCATCGAAGTGCTAACTGTGAACGCTGCACCGTGGAAAATATCTATCACTGGCACTGAAATTTTAAATTGTAATCGTGAATTCGTATATACATATATACATACACATTGTGATTTATCATTAGTCATTTGTCAAACGTGGTGTATGACCAACCTGCGTACAGCTGCCAAGGTTGGGTGACGAAACTGTAGCACACTGCCGCGATTAAGTCGAAACTGCTGCCGATAAATCCTATAGCTGCATCGTGCATTTTCAGTTTTACACTCATTAACCATATAGCTACGATAGTACCTATAAATAAAATAATGCACATGATAAATATTTGCTATTAACTGTTTTTAACGATGTGTAAATAGTAAATTATTAATTTAAATTTTCAATTTGACATAATATTTACGCGTTAGGTATATGTTTGAATTATATGTCATTAATAATCATTAATAAACTGTTACAGTTTCGCGATAATGCTTTAGTCCAAGACAAAACGTCTTGTACCAATGTAAATATAAAATATATTATATGACATGCGTGTACATTCGTTTTACTTTTTATAGTTTGTCGGTTTACTTTCATTTGTAAATAAGGTTGGTTTGGATTTATACGTTGATAAATATATGTTTATATACCTCTTATAATGTATTATGGTAATCTATACTAATTTTTGTCCTTTAATATCAACTACTCCATGTCACTATATGTAGTGGTTTCTAGTATATATTTAGAGAGAAAATTCAAAAGAAATGGAAGAGTAATTCATATAAATTATTATTAACCCAAATTTTTACGCAAATAAACCGATTATGTAAATTATGTAACATATAAAATTGTCTTCACGCTCTAAATCTAAAATATAGACGACTCTACTTACATATCTACAATTGGCTCGACCTTGTGATATCTCATATTATAATAATTGATGATTGCTATAACGATATTAAGTTGTAATTTGTAATACAAAAAAATAATTAATTCATATAGGTAGTTAATTATATAGTATGTAGAATCACTGTATGTATAATGAAATAATGATTTTAAATGCGGTTATTTATTATAATATATCTACAATATAATTTTGATACTGATATAGAATTTTTTTTTTTCGATTTGCTAAAAGTTTACAAATTTTCTATGTATATTATATTCTTGCTATTTTAAATTGGAAACTAAACACAGATTATAATTTAAAACTATTTTCTTTTTTTATGAAATTCGACAAATTCATAACACAAATAAATTAATGCAATATAATCATGAAACCATTATATACATATAATATCATATTTTATGATTGTAACCTATTTTAAATTCTGCTAATAGTCGTTAATTAAATTTAATAACTTATGATTATTTTTGTTTTTAATCATCCACTAACATAGCTCAGTGAAGTCTTGTATTTTTCAATTTATTATTTACTTTTATTAAAATTGAAATGAATTAATAAATTCTTGAACTAAACCAATATATAATTTAGTAAAAATAATAACATTCAAAGATAACCCAAACATACACAGTGCAGATACAATAACTATTAACTATACCTACTAAATGATTCATAACCGAAATTGAACGTTTTATTGGTGATTATCATTTTATTAAAATAAATACGCGTAATGCTATTATTACAACATATAATATATTTATAGATACTCATATAATGAGCAAGTCAATAATAGTTTCTAGCTAAGTATTTTTTAAATGGAAATACATATTACACATTTATTTATTTAGTTTAGTGGGTAGATTGTAGATACGTGTGTTATAGATAACGTAGAAAATCGAAAATATCGTATACCACCATTAAATACTTCATTTCCACATGAACAAATATTGTTTTTGAACCCAAAACAATATTGATGTAGAAATCAGTATAAACTATATAGTGTAAAAATCAATTAATGTATACTTCGATTTTCAACTGTTTACATTAGTTTTTAATAACTTTCGAAGTTAATTAATACTAAAATTAATAATTGTTATTGAATTTGCAAGAACAAAAATAATCTTATGAGTTTTCCCCAATATAATATATACCAACATGCACCATCAACTTAGCTAAACTAATTTTATTTTGCTTAAAAGTATTACCTATAAGTATCCCAGTCATTTTGTATGTAGCGTAAAGGCTGTAATCGATTTCGTTCCATCCAAATTTATATCTGACAAAAAGATAAAGTATGGAGTATTCACCTGAAAAAAAAGTTATTTGAAATATCACTCATTTATTTATAGTGGTAATGTATTTAATACATTAAATATAATTAAACACTTAAGTTTACTTTTCAAGTTTACTTTGCATATTAGCATAACAGTATTTATTAACACAATAGACTCCATTAAATATCAAATAATGAAATACAAATTGTATTGTAATTTATAAACGTTTGTCTGATAATAAAATTGAGATTTTAAATTAAAATAATTTATGTTTTTAGAATATTTTGGAATTTAGAGAAATTAGAAAAATACGATACATCATATAAAATATAAACGTGTATAATTTAAGAAATGTTTGTAAAAAATTGTAGATAGAAAATACAACATTTAATAGGTATATTATTAAATAAGATTTAAGTTAAACATACATGTTAATTTGCATGAGTTACATATTATTATTTTTAAGTAAAATTGCAGGTAAAATTTAAAAATAAAAGTGTAACTATAATATAAATGTATTATCTACCTAGAATACCTAGATTTTAATAAATTATAAATAAAAAAACATACATGTTTAATATATTATTAACAGTATTTAAAAAATGTCAATAATTATCCTATTAAATAAACTCGACTGAAAGAAAACTTTTTCAGTATTAAGTATTTTAATATAATTTCACAGTTTGACATTTGAATTTTAAATGAAAAAAAAATTACATGTTTTCAATCATTTAATTATATAATTTTTAAATATTTTTAATATTAATGATGATGATGATGATGATGATGATAATGATGATAATGATGATGATATTTAAAAAAATAAATGTATTAAAATAAACAAATAAAATATACGAAATATATATATGTATGTATATATAATATATATATACCTATAATACAATAGATATTATATTTCAGCGTAGAAGAGTGTTATGGAACTTATTTAAAAAAATTTGCTTTTTCATTATAGTTTGTTTAGTAAAATATTGAATTATAAAAAAATGTATACCTACATTATACATTGAACCAAATAATAAAAATACTAAATGTTCATATACATAGACAAAAGGTATATATGTATAGGTATTGATTATACGTAGGTGTACTGTATTTTTGAATGAAGTAGGTATTAGTTTATAATAAATAAGCTACAACATCAATGTATAAATAAAATTTATATAAATTAAATAAATGGAATTAATCTTAGTTTTCAAATTATTGATGGTAGATGAACTACATATTTTCAATATTTAGCTAACATATTATATGTAAAAGTTCATAACCTCTCAAAAGTTTTTGATAAATGTATTTTACATTAAAACCATTTCCTTATTGAAATCTCACATTTACTTGAACTTTACGTTCGCCTACACTGTCAATCTTAATATTTTATACAAATGTCTAATAAATATTTTGTTTCAAGTTTATTTACTCAAACTTCCATTTTAAAAATCTAACTTTTCTGAAGTTATCTTATCATTATTTTAGAAAAATGTTCAAAATATTATAATTCAATATTTAAACAGTATGATTTATATGGTACATTATATATTTTTATGCTTTATATAAGTGCGTATATAGAATTAATAAAAATATATTTTTTTAACCTAGGTATAATTAAGTGTCTTTAAATGTAAAATACAGTATAAAACAATTATATTAATTGATAAACGATGAATATATATATATAATAAATGTTAGATTAAAAGAAAAATAATAATCAAAAAAATACTCTGAATTTTAAGTAACTGACTAGTGTAATTTAACTACTAATAGTGACTAATTGTATTCTAATCAATTGTTTTATAATTTAAATTAAAAATTTAAATATTATGAATATTGTTGATTTTATCATGTATATATATATTTAAAAAAATAGAATTTTAATAAAAATAGATGTCATTAATAGAGCACTAAAAAGTATCGAAATATGCGGCCATAAAAATATGCATTAAAAATCATGAAAATATATACAACAAATATGTATGAAATTTTTTTTATTTATATAAATTCACAAATTAAACAACTTATAATAATTCCTTAATGATGAAAAATGTTCACTTTAATATGCAATACATTTCAAATTTTGTAAAAATATACAATAACCATTAAATATGCAGAAAAATGCAAAAAATGTGATTATTAGATTCAAATTATTATGATTTGTGAAAATAACTGACAAAAATCCAAAAAAGTGAAAAGGAAAAAAATATGGCACGACTGCAGAGAAATCCGCGTTCTAGTCGTTACATACTTCATTAATTACAGTTATCAATAATTTATACAATATCCTGTATAATAAATTAGCATAACATTTAAGTTAAGTTAGTTTCCGTTTATTATAATTTAGAAGTAAAAAAGATGAGTAACTTTATACACATCGAAATAAAAATATTTTTATTTAAATAATATTATACTAATGGATAGATTATATAGTCCATTAATATATAAATTTAAAAAACAAAAAAACATAAGAATAAAGTAAAGTACAAGAATTACACGTATAGTTATGCTGTATTTGTGAACATAATTTACATTTTAATTTTTATTGTAGACTGTAGAATGTAGAACCTCACCTAACCTAACCTATAGGATACTGTAGTAGGTTAGTTAATATAATAGTTTTGTTTTTTTTTCTTACACAAGCTAACTGAATCATCATATTGTGGCGTGTCAATCAATATTCAATTAATATAATATCGATTATACAAATTGTAAGTTTGTTTTATAATCGAACAATTGATAAATTAACGTTACGATTTTTCTGATTTTTTTTATCGTAAACTGTATCTTTGTTAATATTTATTATGATTGCAAACTACTCTTTCCATACAGAAAATGTTAGTCATAACAATTGTAAAAGAATAGAATACCTACTTTAAAAAAAAAATGAATAAATCATCACTTTCAAGTAAAATATTAGCTTATAATTCTATGAGCAAAATACATTGACCTTTATTTATCTGCTAATAAGGGCCAGGCACTAGTGAGTAATGCTAAATACACTTAAACATTCTTGAATAGACAAGTGATATTTAAGTTATGCAAGTAAACAATTATTTTTCGCTTCGCAGCGATGTTTCATAATTTATTATATTAGTTAAATAACTGAAATATAAACTAAATTTAAAAAATAAGGTTTTAAGAAGAGAGTCGAGATATAATTCCCTATTAAGTTTCTAATACTTTTGATTTTTCAAAATCTATGTGGCGTGTAGGTACATAATATTAATATTCTATGTTGTGGTACTTACAGATTAAGTTTGAACATATTTTCAAGAGAGAGAAATTCTCTTGAAACGTTAAATGACTGCGTTATACCCATATTGGTAATAATTATCAAATACCGTACTTCAGTTCTCAAGAAGAATATATACTACGTGAAAATAGACTGTAAATAGGGTTTTCAGCAAAATATTACGAATACCAGTGATTTAGTAATATTCACCCCTATATATATTTATATGTGGTATGTATGATTTATATATTTCAGAGCAACTGTTAAAACCTAGGCCAACAATAACTTTTCATTGTGACTGCACAATGTCTCGTGCAATACGATTTATGTAGCCGTTGTATAATTCGAATTCATACTATACGAGTATTATGTCTGGTACAATTCTATGCAATGGGTAAATGGGTTTATCTATCACATTTATCCATTGTAGTAATTGGTTAATTTCAAGTATTATCATTACCAAACTAGCGGTAGTTTAATATCGCGTTTAAACTTTCTGTGGTACCTTTAGGCTATACGAAGTGGGTGATAGGTGTCTACTGTATTATTTACAAATATTATATTATTAAGTAGTTAAAGAGAAGTTTTTAATTTGGCGTACCGAGGACGTTTCACAACGATAAACTATGAATTGTCCAATTCATTTATTTTAATTGCCCGTGTAATTACGATTAAAACTGCCGTCCGTCATGTTGGATAGTATATTTTTCAGAAGCCAAACCTAAATTCGTTATAATATTGTATAAATAATTCGTATACATGATGATTTTCTAGAAATAATTTGAACATATATAATTACAATAAATTAGTTATAATATTAACAATAAACCTTGCTGTAGAAGCGAATAAAAAAAAAAAATTGTAATTATCAACAAGACTTTTTAATGTTTCTCGGGTATATCAATTTATTACTGCAGATAATAATATACTTATTATTATAACTGAAAGTTGCAAAATATATATAAATATTATTTTATTGTAATACTCATAGGTACATTTCAAACACTTTTCATATTATGTCTAATACAATAATATCCATGAGTATAGAGTTATAAGTAGGTACCACACTTACAAAAGACAATAAGTGAAAAGGTATTTAAAGCATCGAATTCAATTAGTGTAAGAAGATCAAATTTTAAAACAGATGATATTATTATCAGTTCATAATTCTACCTTTTAGTAAAAATAAGCAAAATTAAATCTTAAAATGTAATTAAAAATGTAGTCCTAAAAATTATTATTAATAATCATAAATAATTTATAAATATTTTATAATATAAATATAAAAATATAAAATTATTTATACTTCTTAAATTTATATTCGTTTGTAATACTATTTTGTTAAACAACGTCTGGTGTTAATTAAGAATCATGAAAATCACTTTGATGTTTTGTTCAAGGAAAACGTTAATTAATTTCGTTACAGATGTATAATTCCTTCGATGTAAATTTAAACCAAGCCGTGGTTCTACACATTATAGTTTATATAATATATATATATAAATTAAATCTCTATACACGATCGTATTAGTTAGGAGAATATAATCATAAACGATAATATCGTATGTGTTATCAAACTGCTGTAACCCATAGAATATTAGCTAACAGACAAGCAGTAGAAGTAAATACTTCACGTACAGACATAATTTTGTAGAACCATTTGTTTGTTGTTATTATTTATTTAAATCCTTTACTTCCCAATCAACAAATTAACAGTGATATGTAAAAGAATAGTTTTCTTAATGTGTGCTTACTGTTTTCTAATTAAATAACATATTTACGGTCACCAATTAGAGGAGTCGAGACAATGTACTTGCTCCTCTTCCTAAAATATCATATCCATGCGCGTCCATAAGCGTGTTATAATACTACTTGTACCTACGTATAATGCTGCACAGCTCTCTAATTGACCGACATTTATTTAAAAGTTCGACTAGATATATTTTTTGTAATATTGTTGACCTATTTTAAGGAATCTAATATATAATATATTAATGCGGGTAGGCTACAGTAATACTGTTTAAATTTTAAATTATTACATATTATTCTGTTAAATTCTTAATCGACCCACGGATAGTTATGCATGCAGCGTTTCCCATTAAGTGCATGCCCGTGTTTTTATGTTCAGATAAAATTTTACTAGCGTATAGTAACACAATGAAAATAAAACAATACTTATTAATTGGTTTTGTTGTTTTCGTGTGACGATTGAGTGTAGGATGATTTCATGGTATCGATACACGGATCGTTAATAATAATTGTAGAACGTGTGAACCCAATTATTACACGTTCGTATTATGAACAGTACTGTACTTGAACTAAAGCGTACACAGTTTTCTCTTAAAATATTATATTATTTTGAAATGAACTGAAATATTTGATCGATTCAAATCACTTGTCGCGAAGTGAGGTAATGATTATGCGGATGCCTATGGATTGCGAAAATATTAACCGAAATGAGCACAATAATATTATTATTTTACTATTGTTTGTATGCGGCGGCATGGTGAACAGTGACTTTATGTACCTAATCGACATAATGAATGTGCATCGACTATAAAATAGAATGCGTTACATAAACAATATTTACTAAGAACAACAGCGTTAAGATTTTATACACGACACTGTTGAAGCATTGCAGGGTTATTTTTTAACGTGTTCAAAAGAAATGAAATATTTGTTACTCCTATACATATTATAATAAAGTTTAATATTATTATCTTATACTTCTATTATATTTCTTACACACACACACATATATATATATATATATATCAACGATTGTTGTTATTTAGACATCGGGCACTCGCGCGTGAAATACTTACTAAGATAGTGTTTATAATATTATATTATACCTAGTTGAACACGTCTTGCGTTAGCTCTTAGAATAATAATATTATAATAACTGTTTTGAAGGATTAATAAAAAAAAACCAAAAATGTTTTTACCGTTAATTTAATTAGAATTCAGATATTTGTTGAGAGATTTGTAGAAATGCATATTATCTTCGTTTTATACAATAAGAAAACGTACATTTTTTAAATACAATCGCGGCAACATTATAAGCAAAATCGTCGGAATTTGAATTTGAATTTCAGTATTTTTTTTTTTGTACTATTTAAAGTATTTTTAAATAAAAGAGTTAGTTCACATCTTCTGGGAGAAATTTTTTCAAAAGCGTATTCTGTGTTTCGTTCAAAATGTAAGCTATTTCAAGAGTTGAACATCGTACAGCCATATAGGTGCCTCACAGTGCACAAAGCTCTATATTCATATATTTATTCACCTATACACAATAAGTGTACGCCATATATACATACGTATATTACATAAACATATATGCATTTGGTAATAATTACAGAATGATAAATATAATGTTATACTGATTCTCGGGCATTGAGTAATATTTAAACGCATATTGATATTTATCATTTCAACTTAATAATTGCCAAATAAAAATAAATTTCTTACTAGATTTAAATTACAACTTTTTTCTAAAATTTTTTGTAACAATTTAAATACCTACACTTCAATAAATATAATACTAGTTAGATAAAAAAAAAAAAAAAAAAAAAAATGTATAAAATCAATAAATTATTTAATAATATATATTATTTTATCCAACCAAATCTAACTTTAATTTCACTAATTTATTAAGTCTCTTGGTCATGCTAAAATACTTTATGGTAACAAATAACTATTAATCAATATTAATATGAAAATGTAATTTACTAAATAATAGTCCAATTTTATGCATTTCTTAACTCACGCGCATGTTAGCAAAAAATAGTATATTATTAGTTTTTTCCATTGATTCAATAAATTTACTTATATCAATCTATTATCACTTTATCAGCTTCTCGACCTCTTATTCTTTCATATATAAAGTATGGTTTGATAGTAGCAATAATTTATAACAGTTCAATAACTTTTAACTAATAACATGTGTTTAATTAAGTAACTGGTAGAGCAATAAGATACAGTAAGCGAAAAATTTAGGTTTAATTAGATACCGTATGACTAAATATTAAAGTTATACTGATTGATTTTTATATTATTTTGTAATATATAGTATTTTTTTTAAACCCATTTCTCGCTTATTTCTATATTTTTAGTCTGAACATACGGGATGGAAAAAAACGAATTGTCTCCTATATGTTTTCATACTGAGTGTACCTGGTAATCAATAATGTTACTATTTTTTTTTTTTTTTACTCAAAAAACGTTTTTAGATTATAAATCGTATTAAATTTTAGTGATAAATAAAAAATAAAACCACAAAATCAAGAGTAAAATTAGGTATATACAAATTGATATATTAGCACTATTTTGGTGGTGCTCGGTAATTCTAATCTCGTAAAAAATTCGTATTACGAAAATTTACTAAAATTTTAAGATAAAATGTTACCACCAACAATTACAATAAATAGATCTTATTCAGTACATTTTACACATAAGCGTAAAATTTCAATTTTTTTTTTTTCATTTAAGAAAAAACCTATTTATGGATCCGATGCTTTTTTGTGTGAGGTTGAATGGCACTTTATATCTCTATCGGGCTGTACCCACTATAATAATTTAATTTAAGCTTAAAGTTATTCATAATAAAATTAATAAAAATAAATCATAATTATTATTATTTGAATGCACATTAGTATATCTGTGGTTAAATATTTGTTTGTTAATTAGCTTGTGATCGTAACAGAAAATACAGTTACGAGTACACAAACGTAATGTGATATTATTGATAAATTATTTTTTTATCAGGTATAATAATAATTTCTGATACTATATTTTTTCACTCAGACCAACTCGATTCTTCGATATCTACCTATATACAAAAAATAACTAAGTCGTTTTAATCTACAATATTTTATTTTATAAACCCACACCTATTATAACCGAGATATAACTGTACGAGATTATAAGTTATTACTGTAACAATTACTAATCTTTAAAAAAGTAAATAGGTATACTCCCTTCCCCGGTTTAATATGTACTATAATATCGTAAAGTATTATCGTAAATACGGTATAAGTATTGCCATTGGTATAATTAATAACAAACTACTACCAGTGCGTTTTATTATTTAATACATGCCTTCTCGATGAAAAAAAAAAAATATATATATATATATATTTAAGCTTAACAGAAAATTACCATCGAGACGAAAGAACAGTCGTTTTGAACGCGACGTAAAATTGTCTTACGTCTACGCTAAACCTCGAATCAAATTACAACACCCCGCGTATCCGTATTGTTTTCGATCGAATCTTAAAAAATGTAGGTATTTGATCGTTATTATACTTCTTTACGAGGTTCTAACGCGAGTCTCACTCGACAGATCACTCCTTCCCCCGCACGCTTACTCGTCAACCCTACAGCACGTCCGTCGCAGAGCTTGCCCCCCGATCTGTTGTGTGCAATATCGTCATCGTCATATCGTATCCATGTAACTATATATACGGCGTGCTACGCACGTTTTCGCTCACCTTGCATTGGCCCGATGGTGAGCGGCGACACGACGGTCATGTAGACGAGCAGCGACCGGCTGGGCCGTTTCTTGACCAGCACGCGCACCGAGTCGGCGATCACCTTGGGGTTGACCGTCTGCCAGATGGACGCGCCCCTCTCGTACGGCACGGACGTGTCCTTGACCAGGGCCGCGCCCAGCGCCAGCGCGGCCACGTTCATCGCTATGCACGCGCCGAACGTGCCGTAAAATCCGATGTTGACGTTGAGGAAGCCGGCCGTGCACGCGCCCACCGGCGTGGCGATGAAGTACAGCGACATGAGCATGCCGATGCGCTTGGTCCGGTCCTGGACGCGCGTGATGTCGGCCACGTAGGACGCGACGCCGACCACGCAGCATATCCGGGACCCGGTGAGCGCGGGCACCAGGCACTCGGACACGGCGGCCACGGCGGGCGACCAGTGCCAGTTGTACACGTTCAGCACGTTGAACGCGTCCGTCAGCAGCTGGCCGGCGATCGGTATGAACATGAGCGGCCGGCGGCGGCGGCCGTGCGTGTCACTCCACGGGCCGGCGAACAGTATGAACACCAGTGGCACCGAGTACTGGATGGTCAGCTTCCACGTCTGTATCTTGGCCACCAGCTCCTGCGCGTAGCTCTCGTTCAGACACTTGTCCCTCAGGTCGGCCGGCTGCACCGTGGCCGTCACGTCGCACCCCTTCCGCAGGATCAGGTTCGTGCCCACCTGTAACCGCGAGCGCTTATGTTATATCCGTCAGGTCGAGATATACCTAAGCTATAAAATACCTGCAAGTTCGTGAGTTTGTGCGCGCTAAAAACAAAAATGTCCGTACAAGTGTCCCACTATATATTATGTGTTTTCGAAAAGCGCTCGAAAATGCAGCGAATACGCCTTTGAATAGGCGGGAGGGGAGAGGAGGAGCTGCGCGCAACGACGGTTCGTAAATGTCGACGATCTGATTGTGTTTGTACGTATTTTTTTTTTTTTTACTTTTCAATTTACTGACAAGACCCAATCTCGTCCCAATACTTTTGATTTCAAACTCGCGATATATTTTTTTCGTTTGATCTCTGTGATCGAAACGATTGGACTTTGGCGGGTTTACCATAATGTGCAACGTCGTTCTTATTTGTAATCGTTTATCAATCTACATTACGATTGTAGTATCTCCAGATGCTGAAGACCAGTGATTGGTCCAGAGGTGTATCTTTTATTGTCTGGACCTCGCAACGTTTTCGAATTATTTATACGATTTTAGCGCTTATCCGTGTTTCATTTTATTGCTTTTTTTAACATTAAAATATGTTGTAAATATAAAAAGTAAATGTTAATTGTAAATTTAAAATTTTATCAAACTTTTTTTTTTGCTTTTTATTTTTCTGGCCTGCTAGATTTTAAAACTTTAAAAATTGACCTCTACCAATTTTAGGTTACTCATCTCTGCTGTAGACAGTATTTTCAAAGTTTTCAAACAAATTTTGTTTTTGGTAGACATTTTAAAACAGAACCTACTGTTTTATTAAAATAATTAAAATGTGTTAACAACAATTTAAAGCATTTTAATTGGTCTTTGAATGAAAAAAATAGTCAAGTAATACATAGGTAATATTATGGCATGATAATATGTCATGTATACAAGAAATCTAAAAATATGTGATTAAATGCAAAAAAAAAAATACCATAATATATTGAAACCTGTCACTTTGAAGAAAATGTCACTATAGCATTTAACACGGCTTGAGAGAATTGGTTGTAAGTTATGGATTTTCGAGTTCTAGCTATGGTGAAAACTATTAATATTATTAATATCACATAAGAATATCAATATAAACATAGAATAACATCGTATGATAAACCTCTGTTGAAAAAATCCCAGTTGCACTACTCAACGATATAGATATTACGTTAACAGTTTTAATTTTTAGGTTTTAGCCTAAAATATTACAAGTTTTAATGCGCACAATTCAACTCGTATAGACCTTTTATACCTTTTTAAAAATCTACCTATAAAGCTAATGACAAAAACTAACAAGATCGGGGAACGCAGACATTGGTATTATAATAAACGAAGTACGGTTCAATAATTTTTACGAATTCAAAAAATTAATAAAAATTGAATATTTGCGTCATAGTAAGTTTGTGATTATATTACATATTTTTATTTTTTGTGGTCATGAACTGGACGTTGTTCAGGAGTATTTGAATTGGTTTTTTTCGTCTAACAAACAAGTAATATAAAATAACAGTCAGCGTTTAGTAGTTAGAATTTAGTTTTGTTGATTTAAATATTAATGCTTTAAATACCAAGTAGGCATATAACTGCTGCAAATTATCATTTAAGCCTCAATTTTTATTTTTAACCCATCTAGGTATATACGACGACTCATAAAAATGACTAATTTTATTATTAAAATGGGAAACAAATTTGTTTTTACACATACATTTTTGAAGTCAGCACTTATGTTTCATCTCCGATATAAAGTTATATAAGATAAATATAATATGTCTTAAAAAACGAAGGCAGATGGTTACCATGAATATTATTTGCTTATAATTATTAATAACATTTTATAATGGTCAAAAATTAATAAATAAATATAAAAAATATATGAAAGAAATATATATTTTATATTGGTACACATTAATATTGGAGGTTTACTCCTACAACAAAAAAAAAAAATCCTACCTCCGTTGATTTAAGCACTTTAACCTCGATATTGCACGCCACACGTTTGACGGAAGGGGGGGAGGAGAGGCTGTAACCCTTGCTGTCAAATTAGCCAGTAGCCAGGGCGCAACCGACGTTCATCGGCCCAACGCATTTAAGTATAAGTACGTATTATACGATAAACGGACAATTTAAAACAATTTATGAACGCTGCAGCTATATACGGTATATGTATTTTGTAAATCTTCAAAACATACTGGCCATTTTAATTTGATATTCGATCGAATACCATTTTTTGATTACTTACCTCCAAGTGCCTTCCGAGAACAGACTCGTTGAACCGTAAATATTGTTATAAGACTTGCACGATTCCAGAGTATTTTTATACTGCATAAATAATACCCTCATATAATTTGTGTTTGAACAAGCGAGAAAGGGAAATAAATACCAAGTAAAGGTAGCTCTACCTTTCCTTGCCGTGTCGGTGAGTAAAACATTTCCCACTCTCATCACATTATGTGTCGCGTGCGTGGGATTTTTTAATATTTTTTTATTGATTTTTTGCATATATTTATAATTTGTTTTTAAATTAAAACGTCGAGAAAAAAAATCAAATGAATACCGGTATTTCACTTTTAACTTAATATAAAATACGTTTGTGTACTTTTAATTTTATCTTGATGATAGAATAAATATGACGCTGCAGGGATACTATCTTTGCATTTTGGGTAGAAGATGGTAATAAATAATAACATAATTATGTTACTGGCGTTTGTCCGTGTTTATTAATGTGCGCGTGTTAAAATTTGGTCAACTGTCAAATTAATTTAACTACATTACCCAAATCTGAAATTATAGTTGATTTTCATCAAGAATGTATTAAAATATTATAACCAAGAAAAATTAAATCTACGTTAAATAAAAATAAAATTATACATTTTAAAATACTTAGATTTTTCTGACATTTTAGAAGTGTTGTGTTGGAGTACTGACTTTTCTTTTTCAAATAACAACCACTTTTTTACTGCAAATTGTTAAGCCTAGCATTATCAATTTTCAGGACTAATATTTTTTCTTAGCATATGTAATGTTTAATTTCTTAAACACTACTCATTTAATTTTTTTTTAAATAAAATTATGTGTTTAATAATTAATAGTAAAAAAGTGAAATAAAAGTGAATATTATTGCTGAATTACCTTAAAAAAACTCTTTATAATATACACTCTATACATACTTTAATAAACACGTACTAAAATTAATTTTTATTTCTATAAAGAAAATATCATAGTGAAAAATTGTATACATTTCATGCATACCTGCATAATATTATAAACTATAGTAGTACTTACCAAAGCTGAAATAGCCAATGTTACAAAATACAAAAACAGCATTGGTTCCACGGTGACCTTTTCGATCCATTTTGGTTTTGTTATGAACATATTTATTTGAAACAAAAACAAATATCTAACTGTCTACAATAGTTGTAACACTTTCAAGAATATAAAAATACTGAGATCATATTAAGAATTCGTAGAGAATCACCACGACCATACGATAGAACTGTATTATTAATTAATAATGATAGTTTTTTTTTTTTTTTATAGGCTATCGACAAAAATTAATCGATCCAACTGTTGTTTCTCAAATTGTTTTTTCTATGAATATCACCAAAATTTAATTATTTTATCTTATTTCCGTTATTTTAAATTACAAAAGATGCTTTGTGTATTGTAAGTAAATAGTAGATATATTAAAATATTAATTTGTCAAAACGGAAGGTATTTTAAATACACGACAAAAATGCTTATGAACAACGACCTTGTCGGATTGTTTTCTGTTTAAAAGTGATTTTTTTTTTTTACTATTTACGTAACGAGTTTGTACCGAAAAAAATGTCATAAAAAATGTTAGTATTATTGTCGTCTGGTGTAGCGTTTGACGGACTGCGGCAGTGCGACTGCGTTTACCTACACTCACACTGAATGACGCCGTGTGTATGGAGTACCTGTAATAACCCACCTATAGCTGATGCGTTAGTACGTAATAACTTACCGCGATTAAGTAACATACCGGTCCGAGGTCGAGTTCAACTTTCTCCTTCATTCCACACGACCGTATTATGCCCAATAAGTGTTGCTGGAATCAAAGAACTGCCAATTTTTTTTTCATTCTATCAGTACATATTATATACGTTGGTGCATTGACAGTTGAGTACCGAATAGTAGTAATATGTTGTATAGCAGTAACGGTGGACAGTGGTTTTAAGTAGTGGCATTTATAGTTCTGTCCATAATATTATTATATTATGTACAAGTTTCCATTATGTATGAATAGAATTGTTCCCTCCTCTCATTCGTCGTTATATTATGCGAATTTCGGGTAATAGGAAGTAACGACGACAACGTGAATGAACGCGCGAAATCCACTCTTTCTAGGTCACAGTGTTATATATAGGTAGATAATCTTGCAGCGAGCTTGTATATAGGAAACGCATAATATATAATATGCTATTATTATTATTATTATTATTATGTGTGTACACAACATTCACTGGATATTACTGGATGATGTCACTACTGTTGCAAATATCGTCGTTTTTTAGAGTTGCCCGTGTAATGTTTTGTGGGTACCTATGTATACACGCTTCTAATATAATGATTGCCGTAATACGTATTGTGGATAAGATACAATTATTATTTTGATGCTCGTTAAATTTTTTCTTCCGGGTATGGACCAGATGCGCTTAAAACAAAATTTGTATTTTATGATCAGTAGTTACCAGTGTGAAAATAGCACTTCTTTTATTTAACGAAAAATTCACCAACTATTTCGTTAACCTTCTAATTTTACCTTCAGGTGTGAAAATGCGTTTTATTCAATCTAATTATTTTGACATTGAATAATCATAAATTACACATGAACTATGTAAATTAAAATGGTTAAAAATTAAAAACTAACCAACTCGGTTGAAAAACTGCGTTACTGCAGGTATTTGGTGCCTGTATTTAAAACTATACATCATCATACAATAATATCACATATCTATGCAATATTATTAATGTGTATCATAATATACATGAAAGTACACAACATTCACTAAGTTACTATAACATGATGTCACTATTCACCATACTCTTTTTCAGGCGTCATCATTTTTAAGAGTCGCCCACGTAATGTTTTGAAGGAAGAGTTATAATACGCTTCTGATATAACGGTACCAATACGTTATTAAATTTAATGCACTTATTATTCCTCCGGCCAAACAATATAATGTTATATAGTATACGCCACAGAGATAAATAGGTGTGCATATGTTTAAAGCGTATGGTTCCTTGACGCGGTTTCGATAAAACGCGAATATATATAAATATATTATAAATGGATATACTTTAAGTACATTCTGTATACACACAATATATACATAATGCGTTTATACATATTTATACCCTGCATAGATTGATAGATTTTATTGCGCTTTTTATACGCATCACGGATGAGTGAGTTGTACATTTTTTATGCTCGTATTACACACACGTGACGTAAGTACGAGTAAACCTATCGTGTAGGTATTGCCAGATATTTGGTATAATATATCTGTACCTATTTATGTCGTATAACCTCATTTGTTATGAGAGTATATTACTCGAGTGTTTAGATTTTTATTCCAAATTAATAGTAAAATAATTTATATTTGTTATCAGTTTTCACCTTTTTGCAGTAATATACAGTATTGCAATGTAATACGCTCAAGTGCTTAGGTGCGCATAAACACGAGAATTCGCCTAATGCATACCTATATTGTACATGGCACATGTACGAAATTTTTTTCCATAACCATTATATTAGAATATTAATAATATATCAAATCATGATAATACGATATATAAATTAAAGTATGAAACTTTTCGTTTATTCATAATTAAGACTTATACATTTTTCTTGTGCAATAACATAAATTCAAATAAAATATAGAAATATTCTCTAATATTTTAATGTAGATAAACATTATTTTTGTTAGTAATAAGTGTTAAATTTAAGTTTATAATAAAATAACATAATCAATATACAATAATCAAAGTGTTAAAGTAATTCACATATTTTGTCATTTATTTTTTTATAGAAAAAAAATAAAATCTAAAATATGATTAATCTGAAAATTAATATTTTAAGAAGAATTCAAATAGTTATTTATTATTATTAAAGATATTGAATTTTAAGAATTTTTGCAGTGAACATAAAATTAAATGACAAATTGTGAATTATTATAATAATACTTTATTTCATTAATGTAAATTTTTTTTTTATTATTATATCATAAACTATAATTTAACACGTAAAACCTACAATAATATTTTTAGAATAAAATATTGGAAAATTTATGTTGATGCACAAGAAAAATATCAATGTTTCAATTTTGAATAGACAAATTGTTTGATTTGTCGTATTATCCACGATTAAGTTAGTTTATTATAATATTATTGTGCTTTAATATATTAATAACAGCTTAAAATTATGAAAGTGAGAAAAATTATGCACATGCGCAGCATGCATAAGGTGAATTCCTGTGTTTATAGGTCCCTAAGTGTTATACTAATTGCATATCTTAGAATTTTAATTCTAAGTTAATATCATAAAATTAAGATTGATATTGAGTTTACTTGATTCTAATATTATATTATAGGTATATTTTGAAAAATTACTAATTTTTCTGATAAAAATAACTGTGGTACCTACATGGTAGTAAAATTTTGTCTTTTTCTGGTTAATGTAATAATGACAGATGAATACCAAACGAACGAATACAAGAGGATTTATATATTAATAATTAGACTGGATGGTTACCTACATAGTTGTACCAAGTATGGTACTTTAACGTACTTATTTAAAAATAATATGTTAATTTAATAATTTTTACTTTACCCATGACTTGGTAGGGAATACACAGATAAGTGATAATACAAGACTACTTCGTCGCACGTATACGTATTATGTGGCAGGCTCAACTACCCAAATATTATTAATATACCTATTAAAGTACTCAAAAATTAACAAATTTAAGATTACGCAAGTATATCGAGGTATATGGCTGATTTATCCATATAAATGATATATATATATATATTATATATATTTGCTCATTATAATTAAATGAATAAAAAAATAATAAAAACACTATAGTATGTAATTATGTTTTACTGTAATTTCACATTTTTAATTTCATATTACACATATAGACATATAGTGTATCATGCAATGCAACATTCTAAACGTTCGTTGCATAGTATTCAATAGTCTATAATAGTTAAAAAAAAAAAAAAAAAATGTACTGATCTTAAACACAGTATATTTATATATAACTTCTATATACGTTGACAAGCGTAAAACATTATGTGAGTATGAACATTTTTGTACACCTAATATATGTATTATTATATATAATTTATGTATTGATTTTTTAGAAGCAAAGCAAAACATTTTGTGAAGTCATACAAAAATTAATAATAATCAAGCTACACGTTTTATTAAAAAAAAAAAAAAGAAAGAAAATTCAAAATTTAAAATAATGATGTGGTGACGCAGAACCAAATAGATTGTAATTCGTATTACTATTATGATGTATAGCATATAAATCCGGTTTTATGAGGTTCATGATTTTATATAATTTATCTGCCATTCCTTACATGATAAAAATTACTATAAGTCACTTGTATACTGTTTATTCTGTTTTTAAAAATGAAGTGGTGTGTCTTTCATATCGATGCGCTCGAGGACCCACAAAAGTCCCTCGGGAACTTTGAAGCCTAGTGTTCCGTTAATGATTGACGCTCCATCGTCCTAAAACTACGTGATCAGATTTCTGTAGGAACAGCCATCACACATGATGTTTGCAGTCCCCGATGGTTGTCTATCTAATGTATCTTTTCTGCTTCAAAGTTACCAACGTGGCCGAAAATGATCTGAATTTAACCAAATTTCTACTTTAGACTATCACTACAAGCCGAATAAGTTATTGGGTGCAGAAGTACAATAGTACCAGTCCACAAAAGTATAGTGGCAAACCACCCATGAATGCAATAAGACTCTTCTAGTGGTGGTCCCAAGAAAAATTAGAAATTTGGTGGGAAAATTGGTAAACTGGATGGTTATGCAAAGTTTGCAGTCTTATCGATCATAAAATTTGTCACAGCGAAGTATGACTGACTGACTATCAGAAACAAGGCAAGCTTATACCAACACGATCTTTCGAACCATCGAATCGTTAAACAGACAGATAAACTGCATTATTGTGGAAGGATGAAGGACAATTATGTAGATTGTTATGTCTCGCTAGTTAACAGGTAGTCTTCCTAACTGTCACATATTCCTTTTACCGCGGCCCGCTGTTATTTGTACATCGTTTGTTGACCGTTGGCCGTCAAAGGCTGGTAATGAGTTCTAGTGTCTATTATTTTTGGTTCCATTGTATCGCCATATTATCCACGAAAAAATATTCGACGAATGTCGACGCAGTCTCTATGACGGATAACGCACGCAGTACTACCCACGGTCATGGTCAAGACAGATTGGTCATGACATTTTCAATACCAGTGAATGCCAAACTGCGGCTGAATACAACAAATCTTGTTTGGGACATATTTAAATGTTATTTTCTTTATAACGAGAGAAACAAATTAATAGCGAAAGGCAATATGTCAGAACAAAACACAAACTGGTAATAAGCATAAAATCAGTATATATATATTTTTATATATTGGTATTACGATGATGTTTTTTTTCATCACCTTTTATACTGTAAAAATCTCTAATTTTCAACTTTAGGGGTGGATTTTAATAGCAAATTTGATTTAGTCAGAACTTTAAAAGTTTATAAAGATTCCCAATACTTTTTAGAAATAATTAAAAATAATGGGGAAAAACAGAAGATCAATTTAAGGAAAACCGAAAATTCATTTTTACGACAAAATAATTTTTGTTTATCTAATGTAACTAAAAATAAAATAACTGAAGGTACTTAAAATTTTAACCGAATGGTGTATATTACTATTTTTTATATATCATAAAAATATGACTGAGCTTTTTATAAGCATTTAAAATTTGAATTTTTTTAAGTATTTTTTTTTTATAAACGTTGATAAAAATGTTTTACTTACTAAGTTCAGTAACATTTTTGAAAATGTTTCTACAAGGTTGAATGCGTCATAAAAATTTCTATTTAATACATTTAAAAATATTAAAAATACTTAATATGAAAATTTTTTTTTTTACTATTACCTATTTAATGAGTTTTATTCTACATAATGACATTTTTAAGATTTGTAGATTAATTTTTAAGCTAAGACCTATTTTCATGTTTTACAGTACGATGGTTATGACTTAAAAATGATTAATAACAATAATATCATAATATGAAACAAATTTACAATAATTAAATATTAGTAATATAATAAATGTAATGTTTAAAATATATATATATATACCTTAATATAATATATTATTAGTAAAATTAATAAGTTATATCAGCAAATATAGTTAGCAATATTAAAAATATATCATTAAATTTACTTTATAATATAAGCTGACAGATAATCTCTGCTTAAAATTATCTTTCGTTAACAATGATAAGTTACCATTGAATTTAAGTTTAACATATACAATATAGTAACACGCTCAATCACCCCTACTACGAATAAACAACAGAGTGGTCTCATTTATCAGCCTATTTTTTTTCTCTTTTAAAATTATTAAGAAAAAATACTTTGAATGTTTAACTTTTGACAAAAGTGGTGAAGGGGAATAAAGAAATACCAGCTTGAATAGCAACTAAATTCATTTTTATACCAAAAACAATATTTAAGTTAAAAATCTAAGTTTTTTATTACTTCAAAAGTCGACTGAAAATAAACGAAAATCATATATCACTATAAAATCAATCTATTTATCGCTTCACTCGGAATCTATAAAAAAAGAAAAGAAAACAGAAGTAAGTAGTTGAAACTTTAAAAATATTCTCATTGTCATTCAACTCACAGGTTATCTACAGCACAAAGGTAGCGTTTTAGAAGAAAAAAAATGTATTTTAGTACTTCAAAAGCTTATAAAAAATTGCTTTATGAAATTTGATTTTTTCTAAAGTTAAACATTGTTACTAACGTGAAAATAAAAATAAATAAAGTAAATAAGTATTTCTATTTTGTTATTGGAATTCATAAATCACTGCATTCAATTATAATTTCTACAATATTTTTATATTATATTTCTAGAATTTATGGTTTCGGTAATTATAATACATAATATTATTATTTAGCATTGACCAAAAATATTATGAATTAAAAATATGTCATCTTTAAAATGTGTATTTCAAACCATTTGGTAAATATTGATTTCAGACTATTTATTTTCTTGGACTTCCATGTTTATGTATTCCCTCTATTTTTAGTAAAATAAAAAACAAGCTTATACATTTTATAAAGCAATACAGAAAAAAAACAATTTCTTAATAAAGAAAACACAAAAATACAAAATTGATTCTAATGAATATTATGATATTTTATTTTAAATAAAAACCATTTCATTTCAAAAATCATTCATTAATAAAAAAATATATTATTACCAGATTTTATACGGTTGATCAATTTTCAGTGAAATACTATATGCCATGCACTGTCTAAAATAACTATACACTTATAGACATCTTAACCATTATGACAGACACGTGTTTTCCATTGTTTATACTAACGAAAATTTAAGACAATTGTTAGCATAATTGTTTAGTTAAATTTCTGATAAAAATGTATAAATATCGATTTTAAAATATATAAAAGAATATCATTTTTTATTATCAATAGATACCTATAGGAATACAAAATATATGTTTATACTTTAGTGGTTAATTATGTATACATTTAGCGTACCTAACGATATTAATTTATAAACAGTATTGGACATTAGGAGTGACGTTTTTAAGTGTTATAAAAGAACTACTGGCTCACCTACTAATATAAAATTGGGCAAAAAATTCTTATATGAGTTGATATGAAACATAATTTTAAAATCATTATTATAGTGCTCATTGGTACTTGACGGTATCAAATATACAAAAATATTTTATGGTACAGTTAGGTGACCAAGCGCTTAGTTTTATTTATGTACTCGAACTTACTAAAATGTTAAGTTGGCATAATTACTGTGCATATTACTTTATTTAATATCATAAGTTTATTTTGATGTCATGATCTAAAAGCTAATACCTATTGCTCATACTATTACGGCCAATACCACCATGTAGGTCTCTAAAAATAATAAACGCTATTGATTTGATCGTTGGTTTGAAATTTTTCTTCTATGAAGCTAATCGGTAATAAACACGTGTTCATGTACTTTATTTACTTTATTACCTATCGTAATATAGTTTATTGTAGATAATAATATGAGTTTAATTGGTAAGTGATTGAATTATTGACATTTTTAATATTATTTTATTGTATTAATATTTATCTATGTAGATACTATATTTAATACTATTACTATAAGTCTACGTTTATATGATTAGTAAAAATGACAATGTTAGTATTTAGTTTATAGCCAAATTTGATGATGAATTTTTCATGGTTATCGTTTAGTTAATTGTTAATACAACATGTATAACACGTTCATTAACACGGTGTATTTGATTATGACACGTTTTGGTTGTCTGTATACATATATATATTTTACACAATATATTTTATATGACACGTTTTAAACTTTAGTCAGCTTATTCTCACAGTAGTATTGTTTTTAAAAGGAAACCACCACATACATAAAACCAGCATAAAAAACCTATTATTCGAAATGTTTAATGGAAAATTGAATTTGTTCTCGCTGATTAAAAATCTAACGAAAGCAATGTCTTTTTTGTTTAATAAAAAACATGTTCTTGTTATTATAAACTATATTTCTATATTATATACTACGTAGAATATAATATATATTTATCATATTTTATAATATGCTTACCCTATTTTTCAGGTTACTTATATTGTTATATTATGATCTTTCTATAAAATGATTTAAGATATTCGTAATCATACCATTAAATAAATCAAGACTTACTTAATAGGATACAATGTAGTCAGCATCACTATTTTTTTGGAGAGGAAAAAGTCAAAAGTTATAATTATTCTGGCCATTTTTTTAAAACTTCAAGTAAAATGTTTTATTTTTAGTACCAAAGTTAATGTTCCTTAGATAATACAATATAATATTAGTATCATCGTCACTATTTTCACTCTCGAGTTCACTTCTAAAAGAATACAGTTAAATCGTTTGATGTCTATTCGTTATTTACATTTAAATAAGAACAAATAAACGGTGCAAGATTGTTCACGTTTGATAAAAATCTGTAAGGGTTTTTCTTAAAATGCCTTTATAATATTTCATAAGAGGCTATATATAAATTATTTTTACAAAGGAAATTAAATAAAATGTTAATAACACTATCAGGTACTGAATATTTTAATCATTTTTGTTGAAGACAAACACGTATTTTTCTAGATCTTAAGAAATCTTGAATACAATTTACTTGACTTTGAAGTTTGAATCGATTTTAGAATACATATTTATTTATTATGTGTTTATAATTATAATAATGAATGCTGATGATCTAATTATAATATTATTATTGTTATTATGGATAGTGTAATACTTATACCAGGCTTACCATGTTCACCGAACTATTTGAAAAGTAACGAATACTCACTGCAACAGGCAATATTTGTATTATAAATTATTTAGATATTAATTTGTACTTGTTTAATTTTATTACCTCTTAATGATTTATAAATCTCATTAAAACTTATTAAATGACTATTATGTAATGTAAACACAAACAATTTTTATTTTTATCCATATAATGTTATTATTTATTATGTATTATTGGCCTTTTTTATTTTACTTACCACAGAGTTAATTATTCACGAGTAGTTACCGGTATCGAGTAAAAGTATTTTTAAATGTATACCTATTAAACATACACTTACGTATAGTAACAATGTATATATAAAACTATAAAAAGTGTACTTGGAGAATATAGTACATAATAATATTTCAGAAATGTATAATTTTTCTCAAATAAATGATTTAAAAATAAAATGTATCATAAAATATTAAATATCTTACAATATATAAAATATACTGAATAATAATAATATATGCAACGTATTATAACATAAAGTATGTTTTGAAGAATAAATAATTTATTTACGTATATTGTATCATTATTTAATAAAAAAATTCTTCAAGTATACTTCACAGTTCACAGTTACAAATATAATTATTTAAATCTTGTAGTGAATTTATTTTGTAAATAAAATACCACTACAATAATTATCCAAATATCCTTCCTAATCCACTCCATCTACTCCATCCACCGTAACCTCCACATCCGCCATAACCTCCACATCCGCAATCGTCACATTCACAGTCACATCCACCATTTGTTACAGAAACAGGCACTTTGCATGACTAATGAAAAAAATGATAACTTATTTTATTAATTAATAGAATAATAAAAAATAATAATACTCACTCGAACAATAGCAATGGATATAAAAACGATTAAATATAACACAATCAATTTCATTTTGTACTTGGCTTATTAAGTCTAAACTTTATAGTAAATAATATATATATATATATATCGTTTTGAAAGAAATTCAATTTATATTTTATTATATTATTATTATGATTTATTACAATGAAAACCAATTACGAATGAAATGACAATATTTGGTTGTTCTGTCTTTTTATACCGATCGAAGTTAATAAACACTTTCTATAAAGTCAACAAAATAGATTTACGTTTGATGGCACGTACACATTTTATATATTCAGTTGTTCAATTATTTTTGAGTATAATATTGAGGACAAAAAAAACTGCAGAGTATTGTAATAATAAATAATTTTATTTAAAGCAAATCTGTATGTTTACAATACAACAAATTTTAATAACACAATGGTTATATTTATTTTAATATTACAGTTAACATAAATGAGCTTTATTATATTTTTACACATTCAGTTTTATTTTAAATCCACTATATAATTATTATTTATTTCATCAAACAAATAACACTATTCATTTATGTTTTACAGAATAACAAATACAATATTTAAGAATTGGTTTACTAGTATATAATATAAGTATAATGACTGACTGTATAAGTACACAGAGTATTATTTGTTTCTTTTCTAATGCGTTTATAATGAATCGTTTTTAATTATTTATCTTTTCTCAAAACATATTTTTATATTATATACATAAACTTATACGCAATTAAATATTGACAGTATATATCAAAACGCGTCTCCATAAAATTTGACCAAAATTTCCAGAATTTATCCAGTTATTAGAGCTAGCAAATTAATTTTGATATTTTTCTATAACCGTCTGAAAATCTCCCCCGCTTCGGCCATTTTCTTCAACAAGGCTGGCAATGGGTTTACAAATTATTAGCCGCCCATTTAGCTTGTTTTTACTCTGTTTGGTGTTTACCAATAAACTCTATTGATAAGTCATGTCTTACACTATTTGACAAGGTTAAATTCGATAGGACGCGTCTTTGTTATATACTTTCAACATTTTAAAATTACATATAAAATTGCATAACTACGTTAAAATTTTTAATAAAAGTCATAACATTTAAAAACCATAGTTTTGAATCGCCCGAGTTAAAATAATAAATATAAAACATAAATTGCTCGGTATAATATATTAAAAATGCTTAGGTACTTATATATGTAAATATACTACTAAATGTAATATGGTTAAAAACACTAAATTATATAATGTATAACTCTAGTAATTAAAACAGAATGAAAATATTAATTAACACACAATTAACAAAATTTAAGCAACTGCATATGTCTTACATATGGTATTTTACTAATTAAATTACAATAACCAGATCTATCATTAGACTGGCTATTCCACTTAAATACATATATAAACGAGAATGCATAATCTAGTAGTAAATGTTTTGAGCATGTAAACATTTTTTTTTATACAAATTATAATATTATAAAAGACTGACTATAGTCATAAAAAAAAGAAGAAAGATAACAAAAATGGTTTTATTATTTTCACTTAAAGTGTAATTTACAACATAACAGAAATAAGGGTATTGTTATATCTTAATTCTTATATATTTCTCATATTTAATAATATATAATATAATATAAATGGATATATATATATATCTTGAATAAGTATAGTTTAGTTATAGAAACCAAGCTAAATTGATCACATATTTAAGAGAATACTAATGCTAATATAATTATTTAATTTTTTATTTGAGAATAATATAACGTAGTTGAGTATTATTTAATTCTTATATGCTAAAATATTAATGCAACTCTAGTTCTCTAATATTTATAACCTTAATGTAATTAATTTATTATTAAATGTTCATCATTTCATAAATTCATAACTAATTGACCAAGTTTAACCCATCATTTATTTTACAACACTTTTTACAGTATTTTGTTGAATTAAATTCTTTAACAGAACCATTTTAAAAACAAAGTTATATTTTTATTATTTCATTGTACCAAAAACTGTAATATCAAATATTTACAGTTTTTTTTTTTTATAATAAAAAAAAAATCTCAAATAATAACCCTGATTTTTTTTTTAGTGCTTTCAATTATAGGAAAATATCAAGCTTAAATTGTATATGTTATGCAATTATTGAAGACCATTTAATAAATGAAATTTGGCTAAAAATATTATTAAATTACATAGTATACACCAGAATTATTATTTATTATGAAGTATTATATTTAAAATATCCACACTTTAAAATACTTAATTATATATTAAAATAGCTTATACTTTAAACTCAATAATTGTTCAGGGTTTTTATATTTTTAAAAATATCTAAAGTTGATATATCTAAATAAAGTATTAAATAATAAGTCTCTAGATTAAAACAATTACGTTTTAAATTATAATAGTCGTCAAAGCAATAAATGCATACATACATTAAATTAATAATATTGAATAATATTCATGACACCAATAAAAATGTTGAGTTCAAAATCCTGTTTATAATATTTTTCCGCCAAATTCCTATCACTGGCCACTGATTTTAACACTTTTAGTATCATGTAAAATTGATCCTATGAGGCTATAGTTATGGTAATTTTTAATATTTTTAGTAACAGTGACTATGGTAATATAATGAGAGTATCTAAGCTTAATTCATTGCCAATAAAATTAGAAAAAATAAAAAGTATTTTGAATATAATTTATATTAATATTAGAAAATGTTTAATTAGTCAACTATTAAATTTCACCATTATGAATAAATTGAAATAATTAAAATATACATAGGTATATTTACATATACAAATATGTTTATTATTCAACGAAATTTGTAAATTATTTTTTCTAATCAATAAATAAGTATTTTAGAATATATAACCGTCAGAAACATTAAACATCACTATGTTTGTTGCGTATGAAATTACTTTGTTAAAAAATAAAAAGTTTTAAGATAATATTTTTAACCTCCAAATAATTAATTAATTAGTATTATTTTCTTATTTATTATAATGAAATCTACCAACAATGAATAATATGTGCATAAACTACAGTTTAAATCTGATTTTTTTAGACTATATGATTCATCTTAAATCATTTTTGTATTTTAAATGTTAATGTTTAATTAGGTTAGTAAATATACATTATATTAATTTAATAATGATTTTAAAAAATCAGTAAATTATGTTTAATAATATGATCAGTGTATTTTTAACTTTCAAACTTATTTTTCATAACTTAAATTTACTTAATAATATATTTATATGCTAAATATTTTGGTATGAAATCAAAATAATTAATTTAATATTAGTGTATCCGTACGTAGGTTATGTACATATTAAATTATTTTCTTAAATTAAACTCTCACTGTTCTTGTGCATACATGTTATTGTTATTTTTATAAATTAATAAATTATGAATATTAAAAAGATAAATTTTTATTATTTTTTTAGCTCTCTCGTGCATAGCAGAGCAAAATGATATTTAGTGAATAAAAAATACTACAATCTAATTTTTATTAAATTACGATAAACTATTAAAAAGAAAAATAATATTCATGCGGAACTATTTATGAATACTTTTATTTCTTAAAGCTCAGTAGATAAATTGTACTTAAATAGTTATATTTATTTAATTTATATAAAACGCAATATCTCTTGAAATCAAATCACATGTTCATTGATCTCAGAAAATTGTATTTCCTTCAAACTGTAATGAAGTTAATTCAATGCACGATTGAATGAATATCACGATATAGATTTTGTTTTATTGAACAACATTTTTCTAAACTACATGTATTATAGGTTACACATTTTTTTTCAAACTATTTAATTTGAGTTTACTATATCTACTTATACCTATAAACAATATAAATGATAAATGACTAAAATATTCGATGTTTTTATCATAAACAATAATAATATTTGATTAGATTTCTACGTAATGATATCAATTATTAATTGAATATTCTGTTATTTTAATTTTACAATGAATACTACTTTAAATAGTTTTAAATATTATATGCATATATTATTCGATTTATTATAACATTATTATTTAAATCGTATTTAAATATATTGTTTAAATTGCATATATTGCTATATGCCAATCATGAGCCAATATTATTTTTTTTTATAAAAATTACCATAGTTAAAAATAATTATTTCTATTAAATAAATAGTTGATTAATGTAATATTTAACAAATCATATCATGGTATAGATAAATAATCTACACGGTTAAATTATACATTATATACTTTTTTGAAAACATTCATAGTAAATCAATATCAGCAAAAATATAATATAATGGGTATAGGTTACTAGTTATTGTGTTTATATAAAATTTTACGATAAATAATTAATCTTGATTTTTACAATGTACAAAAAAAAAAAAAAAAATTAATGCAATTGTTCTTATTTAAATACTTGGTTCTTTTATGCATTTACAACTGGAGTATTGTCTTAAAATTATATCATAAAATTAATGCAAGATTTAAAGCAGTAGTTAAATAATATAATTTAGTTATCAAAGTGATTTTAAATAAAAATATCATGAAAAAATATGTAGTACAAAACTACTTATTGACAAATTTGATATAAAAAAACGTTGAAATTTGTTATGATGGGTGTGGGCAGAAATCTACTTGAAATATCATATACTATTAAGCTATTTAAATGCATTAAGAAAGGCGAGAGACATACACTAATATAGGTAGTTATTTAGGACATTAATTACTGTTTGATGTGAAAATTATATGTTATTGTGATAATTCATGTTTTGCAAACAGAATAAAATAATAAGAAAAATATGAAAATAAATGTGACAATATAGGTTGACACATTTAACTGATTGATACACTGCAGTGAAATAAAATCTTCAATATTAATTAATGTTTATATAGATCTGTAGACATGTTGAGCATATCCAGGTTTATAGATAATTAGATAAACATCGATCTACATCGTTAAGACCATTTGAAATATTCACTGTGTTATTTTGATGTAGATGTGTACCGAATTTTTAGAATAATAAAATTTTGATTTATGATATAAATATGATTATAATTAGAAGCTGATAAAGATTTAATGAAAATATAATTGCAATTTATAAATTATTTTTTATTTGTGAATAAGTAAGCAAATATCTGAGACCTGAGTACCTACTTAAAGTTTGAGTGTGGTCTGTTGATATAGTATTTAATTGAAATAATAACCTGAAAATATTGATATTTTGACAAGACATTTTTTGAAAGAAAGAACTTATATTAATAAGCAAAAACTAATTTTATTTTAAGTATAATTATATAAATTTTAAAACCAAACACCTTTTAATTTAGTTCAAAATTTATTTATTGTATTTGCAATTTAAATTACAGTTAAATTACACATATTAATGTTCACCCAGTTCAATATAAATACCTTTGTATAATTGTTGTTACATACAAACATTATATTTTTCTTGTACCTTATTTATTAGAAGAGTATTTAAATTTATTAAAGTGTGGATAATTATATATTTAAAATTGAATTACTTTTTTTTTAAATTTATTATTGTTTTTTAATATTTAGTTATTTACAATAAGTATGATGCTCGCAAAATAAAATAATGACATACCATTTTATGCACGTTTTATATAACTTAATTTACATCTAATGATTATATTTAAATTACTGTGTATTCAATTCATACTTCTATATAATTTAATAAATTCTAAAATTATTTTATTTTAATCGTATAAATTGTATTTTACATCGATTAAACGAAACAAAAATTATCTAAAATATTATACATTTTTTAATCTAAGTATTAAATTTACATTCTGTATAATTTATCTGTATTTGGAAAAAAAAACTTTTTGTTAGGAATCAAAATTTAATTTTAGGAACTAAGCACTAATATATATTTAAGCATAAACATTAAATTAAATTAAAAAAAAACTCCGTAAATATTAATTTTTTTTTTTTTTTTTGAAGGTTGATAAATTAGTTAATTTTTCTATGACTGCATTAATAAATTCTAAAATGAATTATTTAAATATCCAAAATGCTAAATTATATTATTTTAACCTCATATTTATTCTACCTATACAATCTTTTTTTTGATTTAATTTCAACTACATCTTTCTCCATTTTATACAGGTATTTTATTGTCATATTTTGATTAAATTTATCATAGAAAATTCTTTGATGATATTTCCGCGTTTCGTACTTTTATACAGTATTATAGTATAATATGAATAATTAGTAAATAAGTAATATTATTATATTAATTTTACGGGTTACTGATTGGTTTCATACATTAAATTAAATACATAAGGACGTTCAAATTTGATAAATAAATTACATTTAAAAATAAATTCTACTAGCATTTTTTTCCTTTGGGCGTTTTAATTGTACTTTTAACCTCTTCTGGCATATTTGAAAACCATTCATTACTTGAATGGCAGTTTGTGCACTTGTTGGATTATCGAATGATACAAAACCTGTTGCCGAAAAAGTTTTAAAAATGTGTTATTAAATATTAAATGTATATACATTTTATAAATTGCTTATTTTCAAATTATAATATAATATTTTAAAACATGTAAGCATAATTATATATTAACTGTTAGATAAATTTATTGTTTTATTTTTAATATTATAATAAACGTGAATTAATATATAATAAATTATACATTTTTTATACTTTGATATATATATATATATTATACATATATATAATTCTTATAGCATTAATTTTATTATCAGATTTGAATAATTTTTTTAATTTAATGTTTATGTAGGAATTAATTTCACTTAGTTTTGATAATAATGAATTGCTTGTTTAATAACTTTGCTAACTAATTTAGGGTACATCGTAAAATAATTCACATGAATTGTACTCACCGAAACATTTGCTTTGATTCGTTTCCCTATCTATGTATACTTTTGAGCTTAGCACTTGACCGAATGGCATAAACATATGAGTTAGTTCGTTGTCACTAAACTCTTGTGGTAAATGGTAAATAAACAAATTACTGCCTTCAGGTCCAAAAGTGATATTATGTCCTAAAATGGTGAATAAAATGAATTGAAATCTATAGTTAGACCAAAAATCTCCATTCTTGCTTTCTATCACTAAAACTTTAAAACTTCTTTGACCACGCAATACTTCTCATATCCAAATTCTTCTCTCGTCCATTACCAAATAACCCTTTCCATAGTCTTAAATTTAAATGACCAGGTGATCTATTAAATAACTTATAACAGCTTACTCCCTCTTGTAGTTTATAAAATTAGAAGTACTATCAATGGATACTCTCTTTCCTCGCGTTTTTCAAGTCTTTCACAAACAATTATTAATTTGTTTATTATATTAATAGTGTAAACAGATTATAAATGTCTTTTATAAATTAAAAAAAAATCTATTATTTTAGTTTATATTTCAAAAAAATTAACTTACGAGAAGTATTTGGCATTCCAGTAGTAAATTGATTAAACATCGCTTGGTAAGGGACTAAAATAATTATAAAATTTTAAAGTAATGTTAATTAGTGATTATATATTATTTATTACTACATAATAATTTTACGATTCAAAACATTGTGCGAATATATTAAACAATTTTCAAATAATAATAATTATGAAATTAATGATTATCATACCTATACGATGTAGTGTTGAAACATTATTGAACGTAGCTGGATCTCGGTTTGATGAAATTATTCTGTTTTGATGCGCTGGTATTGATAATTGGAGAGACTCTGCTAATATAGCATGATCTATGTGAAATTGTGTTTACATTATTAATTATTATTGGTTTTGTACAAATATATTATGGTAAATTTAATTTTTATTATTGATGATAAACTATATATATATATATATAGTGTGTGTGTGTGTGTATGTATTGAGTTATTAGTATTTCAAAATTTATTAGCGTTTTTGAAAATATTGTCGTTATATAATTTTCCGTCGAAATAAAATAACATTTTTTTTTTTTTTTAGTTATATTTTTTATCGTTATAGTTTTACAAATTTTTTACTTCGTTGAATAAAAAAATACATTTATAATTTCATATTCTAAAGAGGAATATTTTTTTAAAAATATTTTGACATACAAAAATCAAAAATCAGACGAATAGTTATTGAGTCATAAATATTTAAGTCTTTCCATGATTTCTGATAATCTAAATTATAAAATAAATACTATATAACTTATAAACTACTCATCTAAATTTCGAATTTTATACATATTTTAATACTTCGAAAATATCTTATTTCTGAATATGGAATTAAAAATATACGTATATATTGTCATTCAAAAAAGTAAAAACTTAAAAAAAATATTTAAAAAATGTTATTTTATTTCAACTGGGTATTAAGTAAAAAAATATTTTAAAAAGATTGAAAATAATAATGAGTGTTGTTTGATAAAAAAAAAACCAACCTGTAAATTTAGACTAATATATAATAATTAATAAGATAACCTGATAACTATATTACTCACAACAGATGTGTGATAAGAATTGACAAAGATTAGGATTGATTATTATTAACAAATATTCGAGAAAAAATGTACGATGAAATAAGTATAATAATTTAGAATCACCATGAGTAAATTACATTACTATGTCTTTAGGCAGCAGAATGTTTGTGTATATTTTCTCTTCTAATTATTATTTTTGTATGTCAATAAAAAGAGCGGATTTCAAATGTTCACTTAAGGACATCAGATAGACAAGCTATAAAACTAATGAAAAAGTAAATCGTTAAATGTCAAAATTCGAAATATATAATAATCCAATAAATCGAGTTTCAGAATATTTAGCTTTATTTGTCAATCATTGTTTTTATTTTTTTTTAAGTATTATTATAAATTATATCCTAGAGATATGGAAGCTAAATTTTATATTTTTATTTAATATATTATAGTATTGTGAAAATTTTTTAGAAAAAAGGATTTATATCCGTTCTTGACAAAATAAGTAATTTTTTATTTCATTTTTAAACTCTAAAATGTACCAATTTTAAATAAAGAAGTTAATTTTTATTTTGTAAACACATCATAAAATTGTTTTTTTTTTTTTTTTTGTTTTATTAAATATTCAATTATATATATATGCTATTTTTAAACAATCTATGTTAATGACTAGTTGAAAACTAATGACTAATAGTTCTAAAGATAAAAAATAAATTCAATCAATATTTAATAGATAATGTTGTTTTTATAACTAAAGAAAAATACAAATTCCTAATTTTTGGCTTTGTTCTATTATTTTTTCTATAAAATCAATAATTTTCAAAAACAATTACATTTAAAATTATTTTCAAATACAATATACCGAGAAAGAAAATGGCTTAAATCTTATAATATAGTATCACATTCTATATGATGTGTCTTTAAAATACCGACATTCAAAAGTCTTGCCTGGAGCAAAAACAGTGGCTTACCAAACGAGTGAACCATTTTAGGATTTTCTTATATTTATTAATAATTTTAAAAACAATATAATAATATTTTTATAATTAAATGACGATATATAATTTTTAGAATCTGTCAAATGATGGTATTAATGTATTTTCTAGAATAATGAAACATGCGTGGTCGTATATACAAGGTTAAGCATCAATCAAAAGAAAATTATATTATTTGATTATCATCAAAAATTCATTTTTCTAAAAAAAAATAGAAATATTTTATAAGTATAACATAAAATAGAAACCAAATTGAATAGTTTGTGACTAGTATAATTTTTTGTATAATTTTTCATGATGAAATTTTATAGTTTACAAATACATAGACAATAAATATATTTTCGAAATGTGAATATTAAATGTCAATATCGTCTTATATATAATAGCATTATAATACAATCTCCAGTAAATTACTTTACATGATGAAAGGGATATTGAATGAGTAATATACATTTTGTTTGGATAATCCCACTAAACAAACAACGAGCATAACTTTATTAGTTAATAATAGTTTTATATGTACCTAAACTATTCATTATTGAATAAAAATAGTATTCTAAAATATTTCATAGGCTACACATTAAGAAATTGAATACTTCTAATTGTTATTCAAAATTTAATTTTCCTTTATCTCTCTAACCTAACTCAGTTTATTATTTTAAATTGTATTATATTATCTTTCGCAATTAGAAATGAGTAATGGCATATAGAAATATTTCTCAAAAATTAAATTGGTAAACTAAAGAAACTAAGGGTTGTTACATTTTGAAAATTTTATAACTATTCAAAAAATAATAAATTATGAAAAATTATTACGCGTGGAAAACGGTTGTTGCTGCATGGTTGAATTGTTAAACAAAATTGGATTGGTTGTTCTAGTATTCGAATGTTGTTCTCTGGTTGATGTGTTTGGACGACTGTTAATTGAAAACATTGGTATTGTCGATGACTGTATACTAGACAGAACATTGCGACTATCCACAATTTGAGCTGTAATAGTAATTAAAAACATGGAAATCAATATTATTTGAATTATGCAATTTTAAGCACATCTTACTGTTCATTGAGGAAACAACTGGTGTTGTAATTGTTTGAGCGGTTACCATCGAGTTAATATAAGTGGACACAGACGGTGGAGGTTGGACTGTTGCTATTAACGAAGACTGTGTATAAAACAAATTATTGAGTTAGGTAGGTACGTCATAAAATAAAAAATAATATATTTTCTGTGTATAATTTTATAAAAATGTATTTTAATTTCATATTAAATTTTTCTTATAAAATGTTATTTTCATATTAAATTATTTTACTCGGGTACAACAGTAACACGAGTTGACTCAGTCTTGTTCAATTGAGGCATAATATTATTTATATTGAAAACCAACCAAGACCGTAAATATCGCGGATTTTAATTACACGGTTTATAATGAGATAATATTATTAAGAGATTTTTCCACTAAAAGATTTTTAAGTACCAAAATATTAAACAAGTTATAAATTATTATTTTTCAACTTTAAATATCTTCTAAAAATTTAAATAATAAAAATAGTTGTCGAAATATCGCATACAACGTTTTTCATGATGTTTTTTAAAACAAGCTCATATATCATCATAAATCTAATCATATAATTACCCATGAAGTGTGAAAATCAGTTTCCATTATATATAAATTTCTACCTATATGTAATATATAAACAACTTATTTTATAAATTCAGTCTTAATTGAATTCGTATACCAATATACCATATTTATCTTCTATTAATGTTTTTGATTTAGAAATACATTTTTAAAATAATTAATCATTTTTTATACCTAGTTCAGTTTCATAACAAAGCTTTTTAAATTGAATTTAACTAAATTTAATAACTATTAACAACTATATTTAATTTTCAACGATCAGTACTAAAATATTTATTTACACTCTATGTTATACATATAGACGACTAAATACTATACAGTACAATTAATATAACCTCGTACTATTTCAAAAATATCACGGTGCTTTTAAAGTGAAAGTAACTTAATTGATTTTTTTCTAAATGTTATTTAAAATAAATTATATCTTTTTCATGTACCTAATAATTTAATAATCAGAGTATAGAAATATGTAGATATGTTATTATATTTAGAAAATTGTGTAAGAATATAAAACTACAAAATAATAATTATTATCAACCATCATAATATATTATATTATTTTGTGTTAATCTATTCATAACTCATAATTTATATTGAAATGTTATCAGCCTTAGTTCTTTACTATATACTTGAATATTTTCTAACGAAAACATAATATACACTATAGTATACGAGTACCTATACTAAGTAATGAAAAGTGATAACATACTATAATGTTGAATGCATAAATAGTATACATTTTATTGTTTTAAAAATATTGAAAATTATATATTTTTAAGCACATACCTGACAAACTTGATTATAAGTTGTTCCATAAGTTCCAAATTGATTATACACAAATGATGAAGGTGAGTTCAACACTGGAACATTATGAGCTAAATTGTGCATTTTTACAATTTGTTTATGACTCTTCACTGCTATCTGAAATTAACTTAATTTTACCAAATTTCCCTAAATGTATGTATTTCTTATTAATTAATGATTAATATATAGCGATTGAATTTATTAAAACTATAATAGCATATAACTATAAATAAGTAAACATTTATTTCATTTTTTTTTTTTTTTTTTTATGTCGTATTACGTACATCAAATTACATAAATTAAACCTAATCAATAAAATTTACACAAAAACTGTATTGTTATTTTATTGTATTTTTAGAATTATTAGAATTATTTGAAACAAAAATGAATAGATTTGTCTTTTTTTAATTGTATTAAACATTTTTCTTTGATATATATTGACTGCGTCATTACTATATAGATTATATAAACATATTATATAGTTACTCATATTTATTTTGTTTTTGCTAAAATTTTTTTTTAAAAACAAAATATTGATTTTTTTAAATGTATACATTAAATATAAAAATGGTAATTAATTTTAAGAAAAATGCTTTATTTTACTAAGGTTTTTTTATCAGTCAACACTTAATAGTTAAAAATATAATACTTGATAATTATTATAATTTATTTTTGTTCACATGCGCACATACACTTATGCATAAATACAATAATAACTTTATTAACTAATTATGCATTAATAAAAATTTTAATTTAGAAATAAAAAGTGTTCAGTGTTAAAAAATTAACTAAATATCATGCATTTTTTATAAATTATAATTGTATATATATAAAATTGTAAAATCTCCATTGATGTTTTTTTTCTTCAAATACTTTTTAATTTTTAGCAACCACTGTATAATTATTTGAATATTTTTCATCTATTGCAATAATATGTACTTAAAAGGACGTCGCACTCGCATGTGATATCACTTATCTCCATCTTTTACATACATACAACATAGCAAATTTTCGTTCAGCAGAATCCATTTTATGTTATTAGCTTTAATATTAGAGTAAATTTTACTATTATCAAACTTAATTATAAAAATTTATCTAGGCCATCATATAGGCTTTTATTGATATCTTAATTTTAAACTGAGTTATAAGTTATAAGTTATAATTATGTAAAATATTAAATCTTTAAAATACTCATAACTCACTTTAAAATTATAATATCAATAAAAACCTATGTGATGGCCTAAATAAAATTCTTACTTTTAAGTTTGACATAGGTAAATTTACTCGAATATTAAAGCTAATAACATAAAATGGAATCTACTATGAATTTACTATGTTGTATATATGTAATATAGATATAACACATGCGGATGCAGCGTCTCTTAACAAATATTAATATATTACAATCTCAATCACTTTAATAATATTGGATTTTTAAATGTGTTAAAAGATTATATTTTTTATGGTAATATTTGTTATTCAAAATGATTTTTAAGAAATCCTTTTTATACTTGTTGCGAATTATGTATAATTAATTATTTAGGCATTCCCTAAATGCATCCATTCTTGAATTTGTGATTATATTGTCATCTTTATACATATATATGTTATTAAAAAATATGATAATTCAAGAATTGCCGTGATTTCCTAGTCATTGTTGACAATGAATGGAAAGGATAGAAAATGTTGAATATTTCGTAGCTTTATCAACATTTCCGTATTATATTAGGCAATGTTATTAATTCGTATCAAAATAAATATTAACACTGCTTTATCGGTGATCGATTTGATTATGAAAGCATAGGTAGGTACCTAAAGTATAGGTTAGTTTACTGTGTACTCGCATATAGTAAACCCAGTTTTATGTTATCATAACCTTTTGTAACTATTTTCAATCGCAACTCGCAAGGATTACAAGATGTCATTGAACGAGTAAAACATAGAGTAAAATCAATAGATGTGCTTGTCGTGCATCTACTAGATTATATAATTATAAGTGTCATAACAGTTATCATGTAATAATAAAGATGACAAAACATAAAATAATGATGTTCCATAAACAAAAAAAAAAAAATAAAAAAAAAAAAATTGATGCAATAAAGATAATGGTTAATCCTAAATGTTTTAAGATTATAATTTATCCTAAATAGATAATTAGTATTATCATATACTATTCGATTTTTAACTTCATTTTTATCATTAGGTTTAAGATGTTTATGACTATAAAAAGACAAAAAATTACATGCAAATATGCCCAATAAATATTAAAATATACCCTTAAAAAAATTAAATATGTCATTTACGTTATATCGAGGTTTATATTATATTTAAGTTATTTTTAAATTTGCAAAATAAAATTGTATCTGACTTTATATTTTAATGAATTTATTACTAAATCAGCATTGTGAGCGACTAAAAGAAAAAATATGCAAAAGTCATAAACTCTAGTTATCGTTAATGCCTTCTTTTATTAGGAATCGTCATTAATTACTAGTTATTGACTAGACATTTTCAACATTGATTAAATGTCATCTTTTTCGGTAACATATATAAATATATGAACAGACATATTAAAAAAAAAAAAATTATTTGCTTGTGCATATGTTACAGGAGCTAAATAATAAACTTAATTGATAACATAATATTGAATGATGAGACGAAAAAAAAAAATAAGAGGCCTCCCAATGAGGGTGCTCCATCACAAAATATAATTTTATTAGGTATTATAATAATAGTTATATTAGATATATTTATGTACAAATATATTAACTATATAAGAGAAAAATATTATTTTTTAGTGCTTTTTACAAATAGTTGAATTATTTTTTATCATAATATAAATGCCTACCTATACAGCTATACGACTATAATATAACTATATATGTTGATATTTTTTAGATAAAAAAATATTTTAAATATTTTGTGCCATTTAATAACGACAAGACTTGGATCGTAAAATAGTAAACCTATTTATTAATTCTGGTGATAATTTTACACTTTTTTTTTTTTTTAATAATAATTATAGCAAAATTTTACACTTTAATATGTGTTATCAATTGAAATTGATTGAAATTTGAATCCTAGCTTAAAACATTAGACGCAATTATTTCTCTTTAATGACGTATGTACTTTTGAAAAGCAAGTTAATAAATTCAAGTAACAAATTGTCTATAACTCAAACTCGATTTCTTATTGGTATATTATCTACATAAATTAATTCATGTTTATAAATTCTTATTTCATTTGGTCATCACCGTTGTTATAATAATGATTGTTTCAGGCCTCAATGAATTCTTTATTAAAAATCCTTAAATTTTAAGTAATATTTTAATAATAAAATAATAACTTTTAATCTTTAGTTTTGATTTACTGTGGAAAATTTAAAAAATTTAAATTTTTATGTTTCTATAAAAAAAAAACACACTTTTTGAATTCCTTCATATTTATATAACAATTATTATTATTTATAAATTTATTTATTAGTCAAATTATCTTTTTAAAAGGTATTTGACTTTTGACCAACATTACAATACACAGTATTATCACAGATTAAATTTATTTAATCTATGATATTATGAAAACAAAATGTTAAGTAGTTGTAAATTAATAATACATACTTATTTTATGTTACTTATATGATTATATATGATTTTCAATTTAAATATGCTTTTAATAACAATTTTCAAAATAAATGTTAACATGTCTTGTAGCATATTACAGAAATAAATACGGCCACGGCTGGATTGTATTTCTTTTAATTGTATCTAGATATTTTAAATAAATTATTATGATTAACAAAATATTAATATGAACGAGTTTTAAAAATAACTGATAAAATTTTATGTTTTAAAAAATAAGTAACTATAATAGTATGTCCTTTTTTTTTCTTGGTATGGTTATAATGGGTATTACAACTGAGGAGACAATTGCATTAGCATTACTTCCCTCATAGGTCATATTATTATATATGAACTTATATTGTATGTAGTATTATTTGTAACGTGTACATTTTATATAGGTCCTATTACACTAATTTTAAATAAATATTAGAATAAGATACCATATTTTTTATTAAACTTTTAGCGGGTATATAAATTAAATTTAAATACAAATCATAGGTAGATTATGTAGGCACTACTTTAAAATAATTTAATTCTGGCTGTTATTCGATTATACACACATTTAATTAATTTGAATATTATTTTCATATTTTCATTTCTATGTAGATATTTCCCCTCACAAATTGTATGAAAATTTAAACTTAAAACAAAAAAGAATCGATATAATGTGGATTTGTTCAAACTTTTATAAATGAATAGCAATATTGTTAGAAATTCAATTTTGTGGTCATAATGAAAACTAACTATAGTACATTTATTAACATTACAAACTTAAAATATGTTAAAAATATTTCAAGATTTTTTAAATTTAATATTCATTAAAGATAAAATATATTAACATAAATTATTAACTGCCTATTCATAATACTATGTTACCACCTATCGTCGGTAAGTTTATTTTCTTAATAGTTTGTAAACTCTTGATTCACAAATGAAATATTGTGACAAGTTGGTTTATTCTTGTTGTAATGAAAATTGTAATCATTTTTTTTCATCAACTATTTAAATATATTTAATATTAAATTTTGTATAAGTAAAATTATGCACAACTTTGTTAAAATTTGATTTTTTTTTCTTATCTATATAATTTGTTAACTGTACAAAAAATTTTTTAAGAAATTCTAAAATTGAACATTACAACTACATTAGTAAGTGTAATTCTACAACCTACAATAGTATGATTAACAAAATACTTATGATAAACAAAAATTATTCATACAATTAGTGTTCAAGTTTTGTTGAAATTAATTATTTTCTTAAATGAAAACATCTTTTTAAAATTTACAATATTTATTGTTTGATCATATAGATTGAAAAAGTTAAACATTTATAATTAAGTTATAAACTTACAATTATTTGATGTTATAATAAGGTAGGTAACCATTTTTTTTTTTTTTTTTATATTACAATGTTATTATTTTGAGACTTTAAATTCAAAATTAGTTGTTTTAGATATTCAAAAAAGATTATTTTTCATGTCGTAATTGTTTTATTTATGTAAAAAATTTAAAATTCTAACATAATATGAATAAAGTTTATGCGTATTTGGTTCTGTAAGTCTTAAAAATAGTTAAAACATTTAATAGAAACACATTATATAGGAAGAAACTACTTCTTAAAAATACTCTAAATTTTTTACCGTCTACGATGATTTACTATTATTTGAAAACTAAATGCACGAAAAACAACGAAATAAAAATATTAATCTAACAAAACTACACAAATAAAAACATACCTAAATGAAAAATTGACAGAAAATCTATAAAAAACTAAACCAAGGATAAATAATAATTAAAATTCTATACTTCTAATTAATTACAGATTGACCACGTATATAAAATTTATAAAATGTTCTTTAATTTTATATATACAAATCAATAAGATCGCTTAGAAGTGGTCTAATCTAGTGGTCCTAATCTAATATAAAGATACTATATATGAGATACTGCATACCAAATAAAAATTTAAAACTTAAAACTTTCCAAAATGAATTCTTAAGAATAGCATTGGGCACTTCTTGGTTCGTGTGAAATAATCATAAGAAAACTAGATTACCCTGAATATCATAATGGATAACAAATCAATTCAAAAATATCTACGATAGACTAAATAAAATTGAAAAATTTTTTTATTTCAAAAAAAAAAAAAAGGATGAAAAAACTCCCGTATCCTGACTATACCTACCTCAACATATCTTCTTTAATGACCATAAAATTACCAAATAACTAATAATGAAGATCTTATCTATGTTTTATTTGTAATAGTTATTATAATAATATATAGGTTATTACTATATTCAGCATAGTTATTTTAATTAAACTAAACTGGATCTACCCTAAATTATTTAATAAGCAGAAAAATTTAGAATATTTAGATAATAGTAATTTATAATTTAACTATACTATTTGTAGAAATTTAACTACAAAATCTATCAACAAACTATAAACTCTGAGGGTACAATATAAACTAAAATCTTATAAAGTTATAGACTAAAATATACAATTATTTTAAAATGGTTTATCTTCATTTTATATTGCTTTCATAGTAGGTTATTTTATTAATAAATTATGATTGATGTTATTTAATAAATTTAAATGTAATTAATAAGTAACAGAATAAATAGTTTTATTGGAAAATGAATACAATTTTAAAAATCAAGAGTTTTCATATATTTTTTGCAAGCCCAATAAAATTAATCGTAATATAGTTTACGAAAATTAGAGTACTGGATTTTTCTCAAATTAGTTATGTATTACGTTTATTACCTTATATCTACATAAAGTTTCTGATGTGACTTTAATCCATTCTATGCGATTTTGTAAAACAAACTTTACGTTGGAAGAAAACTTTTAACATTTTACTTGAGATATTACAACAATATTATAGTATTTTAAAATAGTGATTATATTTATTAATCCAAAGAAAAAGTTAGTCTTATGAATATTGCACGTATAATTGAAAATATAATTATTTCTTGAGTAATTCATGAAAATTCTATGTTTTGATTTAACAACAACTCTAAAATATAATAATATTAAATAAAAAACATACTTTAAATAGTTAGTAAAATCCTTATAATATTATGTTATTAATATACAACTAACAGACATTAAATTTAGGCATTACTCCTTGGTATAATACTATAATATTATTTTACTTCAATTTTTATAATTTTAATATTTTTGGAAAATTATTAAATATGTTCATTTTTGATCAATGAAATTCACGAACTTATGAAATCTTTTTTAAAATTCAAAATGTGATTTTCTGAGTTGTAAATAAAAACATATTACTGATAACTGATAATTAAAGACCGGATTTTGCATAAAATGCATGTTGTTATTTTCAACATCATATACATGCAGTCAATGAGTGTCCACAAATCATTACTTGATTGATTAAATATCAAAATTTTATACTGCATATTTTTGCATATTCTGACGTTAATGCATGATCTGCATATTTTTGCATATTTTAACAAAAACCGTAAAAATATACAAATAAAAACATAGATCATAGGTACGTTTATATAATATTATAATATCAAATATTTAACGTCTCAAAGAATATCTCAAAGGCTCCGTATAGAATTCAATTATATAAAGAAATGTTGCCAATTACACATTTACCACCGCAGCCAATAATTACCCGTTGGGGTACTTGGCTAGAGTCAACCTTTTTTTTACGCAGATCATTTTGAAGAGTTCAAAAATGTGATTGAAAACTTAGAAGATAATACAAAATGCATTCAAAATTGTAAATCAATTTTTAATAAATTTAATGTAAAATATGATCTTGCTTACATTAAAGCAAATTTTTTATGTATCGTTGAAAGTATCAAAAAGCTTGAAACCTCTAATTTGTCCCTTGTAGACTCGTTAAAAATTTTAGAACAAGTGGAAAACTCTGTTAATGAACTTCCTACTAGTGCAAATAGTACAATAATTAAAACAAAATGTAAAAACGTTTTGAATAAAAATAAAGGATTAATGGTTTTAAAAGAAATTTCAAAAATACTTCAAGGTGACAGTGCTAATTTCGACGATTTATCTGTTCCAAATTATTCGCTGGATATAATAGCAAATTTTAAATATGCTCCAATCACCAGTGTTGATGTCGAACGTAGTTTTTCATCATACAAGTACATTCTTACAGATCACCGTCATAATTTCACGGAAATAAACATGGAACATACTTTGATAACTTATTGTTTTTCAAATTAATAATTTACTACCTTCAATAAAATTGTTCGTACTTTTTTCCTATTTATATCAGTATATCACCAATGTATCTACTATTTAATTTTAATAAAATATTTTTTACAATATATCAATGTTTAAAAATTAAATTACAATTTAACAAAAAATTAAATTTTTGTACTATATTATACATGTAACTTTTTGTTTATGAAAAATGTAATAAAATTAATAAATAATTATCACTGCAAAATTAAAATCAAATATAAAATTGAAATTTTATTTTGCATGTTTTGCATTTTTTCCTTGCATATTTTGACTTTTTTTAGTGCATGTTTGCATGCATATTTTACAATTTGAAATGCATATAAATCCGGTCTTTACTGATAATTGTAAAAATAATATTCAATAGTTTTATCACTTTGCTTGAAGCATAAAGCAAAGAAATATTTAAAAATATTGATAAATAAAAAAATTTAAATATTAAAAATATATATTGACATTCAACGTACTTATTATTTTTATTTTTTCAAGCATTTTTACTTAGTAATTTTGATTTTTTAATTCATTTGAAATACTATAAATAATAAAATTATTTTAGGTACCTTAAAAAAATACAATACTGCAGGTTACAACTATTTATAGGAGAACTCAGAAATAAAAATGTTGGTGAAATTAATAATCAGTTTTTTATTATTATTAATTACAAAATTGATATAGATTCTAACAAAAATATTTATTTATTTATTGATTTTTGTAAATTTTAAATTACTAATGTATAGTTCATAGTAAACCGAAAAATAAAATGTGAAATAGGCAATCGAAATAACTGGTAATATACCCATTAAAGACTTAATAATGTACGATACAATTTAGCTTAAATATAAAACAAATTAAGAGAATATAATTAATATTACATTTGCACGCTATATATTGGCTTAAATAAATTGCCTTATTGGTTTTAAGTTTTAATGATTATTAATAAAACTCAATCATCAATGATTTTAGAGATCCCATAGGATAACTTATCACCCATCATTAATAAAGTTACAAAGTTTCTTAGTTTTTATAACTATTAGACTTATGGCATCTAAAAGGTAAGAACGATAATAAATCATGATTGATTGGTTGATTGATGTTGTTTTTTATGGATTTTTTTTTTTTTTTTTTTTTTTTTTGAAACGTATGTAAATTATATCAACTATCTTATTTATCATATACAATAAATAAAATACACAATACTAAAATGGGAATTGTAAAAAAAAAATCTTCATTATTTTATGGTATAGAGAAAATAATTAATTTTTCATAACAACGACTATACGAAAAACGAATTTAATAGATATATTATTTGACATGTTGAAAAACATTTAATGATATGTGACAGCATACTTTCCTTTAAGGGTGTAAAATAATTAAACTAGTCAGGAAAACTACTAGAAAAAATAAATGTACAAATGCGACGCATTGCGTATAGGATGAGCAGTTTGTGAACAGACGTACAGTAATTAATAATAAGCAGATTAGATAGATTAAACGCGACGTTAGTGAACAACATCATGACTTTCGATCGACAACATAATACAAAAATAAAGTATTTTGCTGATTTACATTATTTTAATAATAATTGTAGTCTGTATGTTATAACTTTTCTTTGTTGTCGGATAGTAAATATCAAACATTAATGAATATTTAATTTATATTTATTACCTACTTTATATTTCTAAAGTGTATTTCAAAATGCGTTCAAAAATACACCTGAAGAAAAACATTAAATTAATATGTTGAACAAAACAATGATAAAACACCATCAATTTAAAGTATTTTTAAAAATGATGGATGAATATAACTATATTGATTGTTAAATAATACGCTTTAAAATTATTGTTAAATAAAACATTTGATTTAAAAAAAAAAAAAGTAACATTAGACTCAATATCCAGAAATAGCATTAAGCTATAAATAATATTGATATAAAAAGTAAGTAAAAAAAATCTTGAAGAAAATAATGTATGTAAATAATCAGAACTAGCTACACTGTAAGTTCTATAGGTACTAGATTTCCACTCCCATCTATCCGTTTACCCTTTTTCAAAAGGTATTCCATTAATTTGAAACATAATTGACAGACCTTTGTAGGGTACGTTTCGATATATTTTCTCTCTTTGACTTTATTTCTTTAATATATTTCACCTGTAGCCTTTGACAAATATTTTAGCTAACTATACTTCAATTTGATATAAAAAATAAAGACATATACACCTACACGTTATATAAAATGAAAAATGAAAAATATGACAGAAATTACATTAAATTTTACGTTATATATATATATATATATATATATATCAAGTTTTTTTATCTATTTTTTTCATATTGACTGTTTTCCATTAATACGTCAGTTACGTGCACGCAAAATGATTTAACTTTAAACTGATTATAATATTATGTTTTATACAATATAGGTATGTAAAAAGAAAAAAAAAAATGTTTTCATAATTGTGTTTATACTTTAAAAATATTATTATTATAGTATTAAGAAACATATTTCATAGGTATGATAAAATATAAAATATTAAAGCTTTAATTTAGCTATATACTTATAAACTTAAATTAAAAATACTTCGTTAAAACAGAAGTTTATTATAAAAATATTTAAGTACTGTTCTAATTTTTTTTTTTTTTTTTTTTTTTTTAATAAATAGAAATATTATATATAATTATTAATACTTATAAGCTATTAACTGTTATATAGTGTATTAATTGAAACACTCGATAGCATAGAAAAATTATTGCTATTAATTATTACAATAAGATAAATAAAATAGGTGGAATAATAATAAAATAAACTTATGACATTTATAAATTTTCTGACATTCTTGTACGCCGCGAGAGTTTTTGTATAAATGAAACAAATTATTTTCTTCTTTTTTCTTCAGCTATGTAGTATTAATTATTATATCGACTGTTAATCAAATGTGTTTAAATAAAATTATAAAGGACTAAACTACTCATTTAACGTTAATTAAAATTAGACAGTCACTTGAGAAGAGTGTCAAGTCACATTTTGGCTATTTTGATATTATGCATTAAGATTGAAAGAAATATAATTTAATGATGTTACTTATGTTATTTATTATGTTTACATAATATGTAAAGGTGTTTTAAAAAAAATACCTAATTTAGTACAAATATATATCAACAACAGTAAGCGCATATAAGTATAGTACATATCTTTTCTATATTTTATATTTTATAGTATTTAAATATTTGAATTTGTCTATATTTATAAATTATAATGATTATTATTTTATTTCTAACACATTTTAATTATTATACTTGTTAATTAGATATTTTTATTTTTATTTTAAACGTACCAATTATTCGCAAATATCGTAAAGTAATGTATTAGATAACATTATTATCTTAATATTATTTCCACGATCATTGATGATGAGTGCGTGGTAAATTATCTGCAACCCTTTGAATGTAGTGCTGTTTACATAGTCAGACATAAGCAATTGTTTTATCAATATCTGCTATGTAACATGCCTGGGAATAACACCACTCAAACATTTACTAATAAGCATTATCTGTAAACGATATCTACGTAATAATTAATTAAAATGGATTAAATAAGCTACATACCTACCTCTTACAATACATATTATAGGTTACTATTTCTCAGTTATAAAGTATGATAATGTAGTACAATATTTGTTATAAGATTTTCTAACAATAATTAAAAATTTCAAAAATATATTCATAATTTTTTATAAACAATTGAAGTTCGAAAATTTGAGTGCTAAAGGCGCAACGAATTTTTGACTAACGATTTTGTAGTGATTCGAAAAATATTTATCATTGAGATTTTAAACTCTTTATCATTACGTTTACTACAATTCTCAATTAATAATAAAATATTCAAAATATTTAGACTAATTTTAAGCAATTTATACTGCGAACCTATTCGTACCACAATGCGTTGTTATTGAAATATAAGTACGAGTTGATACTTGTATGTCAGTTTTAAATTAAATTCGATGTATTTGGCTAACATTTAATCAACTATTCGAATTTTAAAAAAATACTATACTTCATAATAACATAACATAAACTAACCATGTTATTGTATGCAATGTCCACTTAATTTATATTGAATTAAAATGTAAGTCTTAACACAAACATCACAGTGACAGTGACCTATACATTAAGCAGTGACTCAATGGCGATCTGATCTATATAAAACCTACTAAAAAGAAAAATAAGTTCACCTGTTTTTAATTTTATAATCAATTTTGAATTTCTCAAGTACAACTGTACATTTTACTTGTATAATATATATAAAGTCGTATTTAATACATAACTTATTTTATAATATTGTTTATAAAGTCAAGTTTATAATAATATATAAATATATAATATATTTTTAACCATAATACTAATCAAATAACCAACCTCCTAAATCTAGAATAAAAACCAATATCTCCATTTACTTAAATATAATTTATGAAAAATAATAAATTACTTAATAATAATTACTCCACTAGTTCAATTCAAATTGTTGAGTTAAGGAAACTTTTCCAAATGTATTTTATTTTTAATTACTAAATATTAAATAGATATTGCCTATATGGGAATAAACTATTAGTTATTTTAGATGGACATTATTTTAAAATAATTAATTTACACAAATAACAAACATAACCATGATAGATTTATAGAGTACTTAAGTAAAAATTTTCAAAAATAACCATCTAATAGATTTTAAAACATAATTTTATTGATATAACTTGAAAAATGTTATTTACATTTTTATAAAATTTCAATTAAACTGTAGTGAAAATATAACATGATTAAGTTTATATTTTTTTGCAATTTTAAATTATATAAATTAAATTCTTTTAAATAAACATTTATGCATAATAATATGTTAATACATTACTAATGATTGTATATTAGTCACTATAGTATAATATATTAACTAACAATAAATTTAAAACATTAAAACTGCTATCGCTCATAATACACACAAAATGCACATGCATAGGTACATAATAATATAATGAGTCGCATAAATTATACAACTATCAATTCACCGATATAGTAGGTATTTGAATTGATTACATATTATTTATTTCGCAAACGATTATTTGTACGAAACAGTAAATTGTCTTATAATATTATAATAGATAGTTTTTAAAAAATGTTTAAATACATATTACGAAATACTTGTTTTTATATAATTATATTCAGTATGTATTTTTGAAACGGGCAACGAAACAAATAAAACATACAATAGTATTATTTATATATATCGTGTATGTCCACCCATGGATAAATAATTTATAAATAAAAAAAAAAAAAATTGGAAAAAAATTAATGGTGAAAAAAGTATTAATAACATTATAACATGCACATGGTGTTTAAATCAGACGTCTGGTCGTCAAAATATTATATATGTCAATAAAATCAGATTGCCACCAAAATTAAATGCAAATAACTGTCAGCATTCGAGTTACCTGACGAAGTAGTCGTGTGTATGAGTATGTGTGTTTCGGTAAACGAAACGGTGTCGGCGGTACCCACTTCTCTAATTCGAAATGCGCCGCGTTGGATTTTTGAGCGAGTGGTAAGTGAGCGGAGAACGAAAAATATTTTAAGTATATTATGCTGCAGGTGGTAGATAAAATCAACAAGTAGACGCGAACGCAGTTGCTGTTTCACTAGTTACGGCGCGTCCTACCCGTTGCCGAGAGTGGCGTAGCTGGTGGCGCGTGCCAAAAACGCCTGTTGTTTCCGAAAATACCTTTTTTGTTGCATCAATGTATAAAACGCATGACTAGTTTCCATGGGGACGGAAAGCGTCTGGAACCGTTACCGGGAAAATTGGATTTTGATTCCGGAATTGCTTTTGACAGAATATTTTGTCCGACTCTGACATTTATTGTGTTTATATAATAATAATAATAATAATAATAATGATATATTCACGTGAATTTCGCAAAGGCGTTTATAATATAAATGTTATAACTTATAAGTTTGTATACGAAAATGAAAATTATCAAACAACAATACGACTAATATTATTTACTGAACGTACCTACGAACGTTATTGAACAGTTTGCAATAAATTTATTATTGACTGCGTTTTTTTTTTTTTATTATTAATATTATTTATTTTCTCTATCGTATTGGTTCTTTTGAGTTTCCATATCTGTAAGAAACCCAACGTTTTTACTATGAAAAATAAAGATGTTTTTCGGGACTTAAAAAAGTCGGATACAATTTGCATTTGAAAGGTAGTATAATATTCGCAATATTATGTCAGATATTATATAGTTGAGCCAGTGGTATAGTTTTGATTAGGTCACTCCACAAGTAAAGGTGTATAAGAGTTGTGCTGTCAGTTATAATTTAAAAACAGTGATCAATGGTAAATAACTAGGAAAATCACTCTAGTATTTACTCTCTTTAATAGAAGTGTTAAATCATTACATAACAAAAACGATTCTGAGTAGAAACCTCGGTGTCAATTTTTTGTTCTATGAATATTTTTTATTTTATTTCTATTTTTATAAGTGTATTAAAAAGTAGATTTTTATCTAATTTTTGTCAAAAAGAACATAGCATATAATATGATATAAATAATTATTTTCATATTATCGTATTACTATTATTACCTTAAAAGTCAATATTGATGTACAATAAAATGGTGAAAAAATATTCAGTGTGTAAATAATTTAAAATTAGGTAGTCAAAAGTATACAAAAGTTACGATTAATTTTTTTGAATAAGACTTAAATCACTATTATTGTATTAATATTCAAAGCTGTTAAAATTAGAACTTCAAATGTCTACAAACATTTCGAATAGAAAATATTTTTGTTTTAGATTTTGTAGTTTCAGTATGAACTCATGAGGAATCTTATACTACATTTTTAAATATAAAAAGATATTACAAAATAATTTGCAATTCTAACTTCAAATACATGTAAACAAAATTGTGAATATGAGTTTTTAGTATTTTTGAATGGATAAAAGATCAGCGTTTGCGGGATCTTGTATTACATTTTTAAAAACTATTATGTAATGAATAATTTTTTATCGACATTTTTAGAAAAAAAATTTAAAAAAATTTAAAACTTCTCATACCTATAAATAGCTCAACATTTTCAAAATTTCATCGTAAATAGAATATGATATTATGAATATTTAGTCAAAATTTCAAGCATCTACAGTCAAAAATTGGGTTTGCGTAAACATTTTTGTTTTCCCCGATTATCAAATAAAGTACTGGTAAATTTTAATTTTGATCCTTTCAAAGTACTAACTAAATCAAATTTTCAATCCTAAAGCACTCCTATTTTTGAAAATCAAAGTATCGTATCAATTTATTACTTATCACACACACATACACAATACAAATTAAAAGTCACATCATTGTAAACTCAATATATCGCTTCACTCAGAATCTAAAACAATTTTTAAAAAGTACACTTCTTTGTATGACCAATAAATTCGTTACTATTTTTAGAATTCAAAACTTTTTTTGAGTGGTACTCGTTAACATATAAATACATCTCGGTGCGCTTTCAACTTTTAACATTTATAAAAAAAAAAAAAAAAATATGATATAAACTTGACTTTCAATTATGCTTGGGATACAGTTTTTTTTTTTTTTAATAATTTCAGAATTTTAATGAAAATTACTGAAATGAATTGAGTTACATTTTTACATTTATCAATAATAGAAGGTTTTATTACATTATACCGAAATAACGAGAAATATCGTATTCATAAATCTATCATTATTGTTCATCACTTCATCTATAGGTACATGTTTTTTAAATTTGATACTTTTTACAATAGTTATATACTATTACAGCATATACTTGTCTAAATATGATCAATGGATAACATTTAACTCAAAATAAAATAAAAAATTATACGATATTGTAACTGTGCAAGATTCTCGCAGAAATAAAAACATAAAATAAATGTTTATTAGAAGATTGAAAAAGTACGTATTAAGTTGATAAAAGTATTTTTAAATGTAATAAACCTTGATAAATCAGGGCAATCAATTGCATCATTTATCTCATACTATATATTTTACTTACCTAATGTAAGTCTAAATTTGCTATCCAGGGTTATACGAACATTTCTTATCTAATTGATCTATGGAGTGTAACCAATTTACAATTTATATCTTACATCTACCGTAAAAAACATTCTATAGTAAGTTTATCGTTACAATTAAATCAAAACGATTTCCAAATAGCTTAAAACGCCTATCCAAGTAACTACTAAATTAACTCTAGAAAATAAAGTAAACAATGTATTCTTCGCTACATTTAGAATTTAATATTGTACTTGCAGGCAATACAACAACTTTTTATTCATTTAAATTAAATACAATGTTGAAATTTTTAAACAATTTTTAATTTAGTTTATTTTTCAGTACTCTTTCTATTATTGTATAGGTTTTATGTATTTGTATCCTATCTTTATATTGACCAAATAATTAAATCATTTTCTTTTTGTTTTCACTGCATAATTTGATAGATGTGTTATTTTATATATTATTAAAAAACCAAAAGAATTATCATATATTCTTCTCATTTTTTTTTATTTTTTTTATTCGGATTCAATAAAATATTTTATTTAACCTTGACGACATGATGTTATCATAACAAAATATTATATTGCAATATACATAGTAAGAGTAATATTATTTGGAATTAATTTTATATTTTGTAAATAATATAAAATATGCCTTATATGCACAATTTTATTTTATTTTTTTTTTTTTATCATTATTAACATTTTATTTAAAAAAATTCAATTTTACTAAAAGTTCTTTATGTTCATATTGAATAACAATTTTTTATTTGTTAAGATGAAAAAAAAAAATAACAATTTCTTTAATAAAATGTATGCATTTATAAATTGCACACATTTATGCAATGTGTTGGTTATGTATAAAAAAAAAAAAAATAAATAATGAAATATTACTTTATATTAGCAATAGCATAACATATTTTCAATGGATTTTAATTGAAATAAGTCTATTGCTCTTTAATGAATCGATGATTGCAAAAACGACACGAGACACATTTTTTGTGTAATTTAAATTTTAGCAAAAACATATTATGCTAGTCGTCTGTTTTTATGTGTTGAGTAATGGATGGAAAAACGGCTTCAGTATAATCAGTGTGTAATATAATTCTTTAAATATTCATTTTTAAATAAAAATTTTTTCAGAATTATTTAAATTATACACTTTTTATCAATTATCCAAAAGTTTTAAAAATTGACTCATGTCGTTCCTGCAATCATCAATTCAATATTATTATACATAGGATATTATTTTCTATTGTGTAAAAAGAAATATAATCCAGAAATGACCCATTTCTAAAAGTTTATTAACTAGACTTGATTTCCTATTTGTAAAGACGATACCTACACAAAACATTTTTATTACTCCTACTCAAAAAAGTATTCACAGAAAGAAGTAACAAAAAATCAATGTTTAAAACTAACAATATATTTGTTCGGGATAAAAATAAAATAAAAACATATTAAATAAGCAGCTTATTATTTCATTCGTACACGTTATTATAAATTAAGCTTTTAAACGGTTCATTATTTGATATATTGTTAAAAGATTTAAAAAAAAAAATAATTGAAGAATTATTCATTTCAAAATTCTACTTGAAAACATTCAATAAAAATCTTTGAAATAGTGACGACAAGCGTACAAAACGGTTAATCGCTGTATTGTGTTATTTACAATTAGAACATCGTGTTGATGTTTTATCGGTATAAACTGTACCTACCATAAAAGTCTTATAATAGAATATGTTGTATTGAATCGGCATTTAACTTGGTTTTAAAAATATAATTTTTTTTTATTACTCAAGGGAAATAAAAATAATAACTTGATAGTATTTCTATTCTTTTTGCAGTGCAATTTAAAAAAAAAAAATAGATAACAGATGCCAGAATATCATGGATTCGTAAATAAACTTTACTTATAAAAATACCAATGTTTTATTATAAATAATCTGAAGTACACAAAAAGTTTTTTAATACTATTTTCAGCATCTTATTAATAATGTGTTGAGGTAAAATTTTAGTAATCGAAAGAAAAGTTGTATAAAAAAAGCTTTAAATGAAGTAATTTATTTAATGTTCTGCATTTTTGGAATGAAAAATAATATTTGTAAAAAATAATATGTTGATGGTCAATTGTGATTTAATATATTGTTTTAATTTCTATTAAATATAATTATAATATATAAATATAATTCAACCTTATACTTTAAAAAATGTTGTAAAAATAAAGTATCTAAAACTAATAATTGATGTTTAGGATATTATAGATATTAAAAATATAAATAAATAATTATAATGATCTTTATAAAAAATGTAAAAGTTTTTAAATAATAATTTATAGGCTATCATAATCAATATTAAATCTATTAAAAATATTGAAACATAAACTCTGCTTTACAAAAAATAAATAAATAAAAATAATATGGATTCAATACTTAAATATTATTACATAGTTTGGCAAAATTAAATAATTAATAAATGTATAAAATATTTATGAATTTTCATTAACCATTAAGCTTTCAGTGGTCAATACTATTTTATGTGTAATATGTCTAATAAGATATAATAATCACACTTAATTCATTTAATAGTATTTCACAATAATTTAGATTTAGAGTGTAATCATATATGTATTTGTTTAACTTTTTTTTTTTTTTAACATAAACCTAAGTAGTGCGCCATGATAATCAAGTAACTCCGTATTTATTTTATACTTAAAAGAGGTTATTTTTCAATATTCTCAATAGTTTTATTATTATTATAATATTTACTAAGTTACATAAAATTGTTAAAGAAATAAAAACTTTTAAACAAATTATTTTTCCTAACGTAATGTTTTATTTTATTTTTCATATTTAATGTTACAACGAAATTATAATCGACCTGGGACAGTTGGTCACCTAACTGCTACTTTAGTTTTTTTTTATATATATATAAAGAGTAAAATCAAAACTTCTTTTTAGAAATTCTAAGTCCAAATGAAGTTATATTGATACTTTTATATAGGTTAATTTATTGTATACTTATATTCTATACACAGCTTTATAGTAAACTATATTTATTTTTTTATTATATTTAATCAAAAATAACCTTTTTTTTATTATAAGATTACTTTTTATGATTTCTTATTTTATATTTGTTCGATTATTAGTTGAAAAAATTAAAAATGTTTATCTTAATTGTCTTTTATAACTTCATTCACATTCATCTTTTTTGCTTTTTATGAATAAAATAAATTTGTTAATCATTTCACAATTTAATGTTCCTTGTGATATTTTAGTTATACTCCAAGTCTCGGGTGGAAAGTACTTATTCAGTTATCGTTTATTATCTAACAAATCGTTTTTAAGAACAATATCTAAATAAAATATACGTTATGTATTGTGATTTATTACCAACTTTGATAGTTAACAACCACGCTAGCTGTAACGCAACACCTAGTTAGTTCTTATAAAAATTATAATTAATAGTATCAGTCATATACGTTATTAAAATCTACCCAATGACAAAAATTAATTGTTAACTTTATATTGGTAGTAGGTACACATAATTGATGGTATTACTTTCAAGTTACATTGTAAGTACCTACTCTACATGTTTTTCACATTGACTGTATTTAAAAATAGTAAACACACAGTATAATTCATTAATATTGTTTATTTATTATAATATTTACACAAATCTGTTAATTAAATTTAAAAGTTTACACATATTTTTAACTTTTGTGAAAATATTGTATGTTTAAATAACTAAGAAAAAATGCACTCACTTAAATAAAAATAAATTTAATAGTTAATACGTATATATTTTCTGGGCTGTAAATAAATTTACCAACGCCATTTTATAATTTTAACTACCAAGATTTTAATATAGTTAACTGTGTTTATAATATTGGAAATTATATATATTTTACAAAGATAAAATAAACAATTTAATTTTAAATGTACAGTACATACACTTAATGTATTAAACGTATTATATACTATTATAATCTATAGACATTTCATATTATATTTATAACTTTATATTGCGATATTTATGAAGTAATTGAACAGTTTACTAAAATAAAAACAATATAAAGTTTTTCGTTGATCTTATAAAACTTTTAAATTTGTGAAGGAGAGCAGGTTATTTTTGTTATACTATAGTCTCACGATTTGCTTTATTTCCAATACGGCTAAAACCGACCACGGCCGCCTCTTGAGAGTTCAAAAATCAATAAATCAGTTGAAGGTATCCATTGAAAATCCCCATCTTTTACCGAGTAATACAGCGTAAATATTTAAATATTGATGTTTTCAAACTTATTATTATAAATATTACTTAATTGTTAAAATCATAGCTATTATTATTATTACAAGATAGATAGATTGTTATTACTTATTTGTTACAACAGGTAAAGTAGAAGGGTAATAACTAATGATGTTAGGTATACTTATATGTTTCCAGCCAGCAATCTATTGCTTCTATTAACAACAAAATTATTTAGGTTTAAGTAAGCACAAATTAACTGACAAGCGGCATCGCATCGACACTCTTCTTCTTTTTTTTTTCACTGAACTTGACAAATATAAGACTTAGAGAAAAGTACCCTACAAAAAAATATAGGTTGAAGCCTATTAAAATAATAAAAAAAATAAATAAATAATAAGCTAAGTCAGGTAAGTGAATAACGCTCTGCTGTACACATTAAGTGTCAAGTGAGTCACTATATTACGGGTAGATGTATTAAAATTGAATTCAACGAGACAATGATATATCATTGTACATGATAAACGATTCTGAGTGGAGGTCGTTGTCAGCCTATATCGCTAAGAAAAATATTTCATTGTATATTTTTATAATATAACTATTAATGTCTTTTATTTTACTTTTAGGTTTATAGTAGGTTGATATAATTTTTTTCAAAATATTGCATTTATTGTATTATTAGTATTTAATTATTATAATATTATGTATTATATTATATTATTTAAGCACTCAATCATTTTTTTTTTTTTTATCAAAAGGTAAATTTAGATAAAAAAATATGTTAAAAAATTTGATGATTTTCAATAATCTTAAATTATCAAGTTAATATAATTCTCTTTTGTTAAATAAATGTACTGTATTTTTAAAAATTAAAATTATTAATGCTAGATTTCTAATTAAAAAATTTTCCTTAGGTAGGAATAATCTATTAATTATATTTTTATTAATGGAATGATAATTTAATCTCGCTTAAAGCGTACTGTATAGATTGTTTAATGATTGCGTAGAAACTTTACGGTAGGTACTTGTAAACTTATACATGCAGGTCTCAGTGAGTTTAATTTACTGTAAATATATTTTTTAACATATTAATATATTATAAATAATTATTCACAGTAAATATAATTGGAAGCATATTGATGAAAAGCTCTTGAACATAAGCATCCATTATGTTTTAGATTTTTTTCGAAAACATTGTACAAACATTACAAGTTAATATATATATTTTTTTTTTTTTAGCAGATCCTAAATTTATAATTTATTGAAACACTCGGGTGTATTTTTTCCAGAATTTTGCTGTCATAATGATAAGATATATTTTTTTTATCATAAAATAAAAAATAAAACTAGATTAAAAAACGAAATAAAAAATACATTTTTGAATACTTCTTGTTCAGCTATTTCTTCATATTTTGTTCGTAGATCTGAATTGACCATATTTACTTGTAAATGTCTTTTTATTTTATTTACTTATTATGTCTTGACCGTTGTTTCCAAATTTTTTAATGTGATGATGTGATCAATGAAAAAGTAAAATAAATATTTAATGGTAAATGTAATAACCTCATTATGAAGAAAAAATTCTGGAAAACAATTCTCGTATTTCAGTTATCAACAAAGTATCTAATTTAAGTAAAATTATTGACTTATAATGTTTGTATCTATAACCTTTTCAAAAGAATTCTAAACTATATGTATACTCACGTTTGACAGCTTGATATGTATCACTTATCATCACTATTTTTACATTTTGATCTAATCAAATTAGATTCTTTATTTTAGTTATTTCAAATTTGATTTTTCGAAAATGTATTGGATCTTTGTTTTAACTGAACTCATACTCCTAGTTTATTGGGACAGTACACAACCAGCGGACACTTTAACATCCATCCACAACAGGACTCCGCAACAGCCGTAACCATCACCACGCTAGTCACTGAGGCGAAACACTCATTGTCAAAGTGGCGGCAACCACAAGCTACCACCAAGACGTCGAGTTGACCTAGCTCCACAACGATTAGAAGCCAAATCTGATACCCGTGGCGTCCGGGGCCCTCCTTCCCCTATTGGTGAAAGCAAAGACGGAGACGTAGCAGTCGAGGAATCGAAAAAAGTTCCTAAAGATAAAGGAGAAAAGGAAAGCCAGGGAACATTTATATTTTTTTTATTGATATTTTCTTTATTTTGATTAGTTTTTAATAATTTACTAAGAAAGTAAACAATTATAATTAACTATTAAATATTAATAACCAAAAAACGTATCTTTCAAGTTATATTTACTTTAACCAGGTTCTGCTATAAAAATGTGTAATTAGTTTATTAATTATTTCTGTATGGTCAAAGAAAAAATAATAATGTATTTAAAAAAGTAATTATTAAGTGTATAAAATATCGTTGTCAATAAAAATCTTCCAAAATTATCTGTTTTCTTACTTAAAAAAGGTTGGCTGTTTTTTAACCTCCTATTCAAGTAATGGTAATCTTTTTGACAATCTCATCTAAACCCGTATTAAATATATATATAAAGAAAAGAATGGTTATACACGAGGTTATAAATATAATATAATATAATATAATGATTATTATTTTATAACATAATATTCCATTTTCATAAATATTATTTAAATGGATGTTACATAGACAAAAATGACAAATTCGATATAGTACAACAACCATCTGCAGTGACGTAACAGTAACTAGGGCAATTTACCATTACATACAATTATGTTTTTTGTTTTATGACAATATAAAACGTAGTTTTATCAAATTTTTTTCGTGTGAAAATAACCTTTTCATTTATTTTTAGTGTATTTTAAGTGTCTTTAAAATGGAAATTATCAAATTATATTGTAATTAAATCTAAAATTTTAATAGCTAACGCTACAAAGTTTGATAAAAAGTTTTTTATGAATTGTTTTTACAGAAACCTACAATTCTTAAAATACAAATCTAATTTTTTTTTTAAAACATTTCACAACAATTGCATATTTAAATGAAAAATAATGATTTTAGTTATTTTTATGTAATATATTATTCGTTGGAATTTTTATACTTTATTAATATTACTTTATTTATGTTTAAAAAACATTTACCTACCTGCATTAATTTATTAAGTATGTATATTGAGAAATTATTTTATATCAGCTACCTACATAATAAATTACGTTAGTTATTCCAACATTGAAAGTTATAAGATTATAATATTGCAAATACAAACACAATATTTATTTTTAAATTTGCTTAAATTAAGTTTTTAGAAGCTTAATATGAAGCTTATTTACCATTTTATTCTAAAAGTAATGCATTATTATTTATGTTACTTATTTTTATTATTCCTTACAAAATTAGTTTGAGATCAGATCTAACAAAATTACTTTCACGGATTTAATTTATGTTAAAATACCTATAATTTCAACCTATTTTACATAATGTATAAACTTAATAAATTTTTATATTTTAATATTTTAATACATTTAACATAAAAATAGAGTTTATTAAAACTTAATTAAAGATATAACTTATGATAATAAAGAAGAACTATAATATAGGAATAATATAATATTAAATGTATGATGAATTAGTAAATATAATTATAAGTTATAAGTACCTACTTACTTTTTACTTTGATATCTATCAAAATAATTTAACAAAGTATTGAAATTATCTTTTTATCTATGTATCTATTTGAATATTATATTATTGTAAAATAACTGAATTTAAACAAAAATAAAAACTTAAATAGATAAAACTATAGTAAGAAAAAATTACGGAGAGTATGGATTTTGAGTTGTTAAGGATAGAAAGAGCTAAAAGGGATGTATTAAGTTGGAATGATAAAGAAGGACAATCAATTAAGAGATGGGGAATATTACATATTTACATATTAATTCAATGCTTTGAAACGTACCTATTAATTTATGATTATTTTAAAAAAGTAAAGAGAAGTCAAGCTTAACTGATTCAAAGACTTGAAGAATAAATTACTATTTTCACACAAAGTTTTAAGTTTCTAAACAAAGTTTAAGTTGGTATAACTAGTGTTTAATCGGTCAACAAGGGCTATACTCGTAGATAGTAACTTAAAGATAGTTGTTAATTTTTCAATAATAATATTAAACCTTACTTATTTTTTACCCTTTGTATAAGAGCCATTGGAGAGGATTTATAGATATTTAAGACTATATTTTATTATTTAAACTTTCTGGAAAATATAGAAATTGGAATGCTCTAATGAAATTTATTTGTAAACAATTTAATCATCAATATTTTAATGAATTATTTTTGTAGACTATAGTGAGTAAATAATTGGTTTAATATGAATAAACCAACTTTATACTTATTATTAAACAATATATTTATTTACTACAAGAAACGTACCTGTACATTATGTTATTATAAAAGAAAAAGTTTTAAGTTAAAATAAATAATTTATTTTACAATTATTGTAAACAGTTATTAAATAAGAGATATTTTTAACTAACAAATTTGATAATAAAATAAATTAAATATATGTGTGTATATTTATAAAAATATAATGAAATTTACTTAGTTTATTCATAAAATGTAATAAGTAAATGTAAAAATTTAATTATATTATAAATGTTGATAAGTTTCAAACAAAAAAAAAAACATACATTTTTTAAAATTTAAATAACAATAATTTTTTGCTTAAGATATTCATTAATAATAACACATACGCTAACCTAAACATAAAAATACTTATCTATAAATCCCTAATAAAGCCAATATATACATATGGTATCTAGCTATGGGTTAACGCCAAAAAATTGAATCTTAATAAAATTTAAACCTTTCAAAACTTAACCCTCAGGAAACTACTCAATACTCCACATATTACGTCTCGAACAGTACTATCCACTCCGACTTAAAAATGAAAACTGTCCAGGAAAAAGCAAAAGCACATTATAAACGTTTTCATAACCGTCTGTCCTCCAACAATAATCCACTAATACGCAATCTCGCAGTTCCTACCACTCCTGGTAATCCACCTAGGCGTCTCAAACGTAGTTGGTGTCGTGACCTAGTTGATCCCCCGGCCCCCATGAAAATTTAAAAAAAATACTCATTAGTGAGTGTCATTGATGGATGGGTTCTCATATCTCGTGTTTCATGTAAATATATATGTTTATGTTTATATTAGTTCTCCTCTTTTTTTAGTTGTATTAATGTATAATATAAAAAATATATATGTAACTTTATTCTCTATCACGTATACTCATTGTGCCTCTTAGGTATAGATTGTATATTTCAAATAAAGAAAAAATATAATAATAATAATTATTATTCTTGAATCATGCAATGAAACTTAGTTTTGAGATGTAAATACGATATTTATTTTAAAAAAAAGACTATATAAATTAAAATATTTATAATAGTTTATATATTATAGAAACTAGAAAGATATATTATAATGTATATTATTATTGTTCATCATATTTTATTATATTTATTTATATAAATTTACAATCTATTTTCTATAAGAAATATGAATTTTTAAGTGGAATTTTAGTATAATTAATTATGTTTAGTGTTAAGGAGTTAACTAATTATTGAGATGATACCCAATTACTGATTAAGATTAAATTAAAGTTAATGATGAATCTGCAATATTCTATTTTTAATCTTACGATTATTTTTTCACATAGACAACTTTAATAAGTTTAAATTAACTTTCTATTGACGACGAGTAAATGTGAATTTTAACAATAAAATACTGAGTGGCTTTCCAATTATTTACCAATTTAATATTTTTATGGTATAAAGCTAAATAACTTATAAATAACTTTATTTTAAACAAGTAATTCATATGTTTGTAAAGTTAAAACTTGCGTTCGTACAATATAGTCACCACGATAATCGAAAATATTAAGTACGCTAGTGGCGTACCCTAGAATTTTTCAAAAAGAAGGAGTAGGTCAAAATTGTTTTTACATGTAAAAAAAATACAAATCATATTATGTCATTAAAAAAACAACAAACATTTTATTTGATTCATAAACTCTTTAATTGGCAAAAAAATAAGTATGAAATAAGTATAAGTATGATTAAAATTAAATAAGGTGTAAGAATGTAATAAGAATTTTAAGTTCTATCAACCAATGAGGAGGGGTCAAGACCCAGGACTCCATTTTGGGTAAACCTTTGAAAAACGCTATATCTTATAAACTTGAAATACAATTTTTATTAAATTAATAACGCTAACTTAAAACGTATTATATCTTAAAAAAATAAAATAATTGAAAAAAGATTATTTTAAACATTTAAATTGCATTAAAATAAAAATATATATTTATTCAAACTTCGACTAATTATTTTAATTTAATATGTTTGAGATGTAAAAGTAAAAGTGTATAAAAATATTAAAACACTTATATTATTTATGACATACAATGTTTATGTATAATTCTAGTTACATAATATTTATATTTTAACCACCCGTACCTATAGTGGATATTTGCATTTAATGAATGAAAACTCTGAATTTGTATTTTTATGTAGAAATTATAATATTATTTTACATAATAAATATATTTCATCAAAAAATAGTAATTTCATAAATTTTATATTAGTTTTTTTTTAAATTTTGAGTAGGTTGATGAATCTATTGGTTTTACAATGATGGATGTTTTTTATTCTGATAAAATACCTCTTATAAATATTTTTTTATTGTGAAAGTTTCCGAAAAATTTGGAAGAAATTGGTGAATTAACTTTAAAACATTTTAATGAATTTGTGACAGAAAAATAAATTATTTATGTATATAATATCAGTGATTACGTAATGATTTTGAACGAAATACGCTTTATAGTATCTATTTAAATAAGTACTGCATTATGACAAGTGACAACTTTGATTGTATTACATAACGACATTCTATGAGTAATTGAATTTATTTTTTATATTTATAAGTAACTACATAACAAACTAAAAGTAAAGTTGCACATATGCACTGTATATAACTACCCTCAAAAAAACATAATACGAATTATTAACAGAATCACAGAAGGTAAATATTATTAACGCTTTACTTATTTGTATTTTATTTACCAATATTTCAGTTAAACCGGCAAACGTCTTTAATGTAATGGGGGAATAAAAATATATTTAGGTATTTGGTATAAAATGAATCGAGCACGTTTCCAACGAATCTCCTTGCCACGATTAGGTAACTAAAGAAATTACTAAAATACACGTCTCGTGGAATATTCTTGTACCACAATAAGCAAACGATATGTTCTATAGCTTTTTACAAGAGCGCCAATTAATATGAATTCATAACTGAAGAATAGTCTGGGATTTCAATGTACGAGTACTTTGTAATAATTCAACGTTTAAGCTATAAGCTTAGGTTAGGTTATGTTAGGTATAATTTAAATTATTAATGTTCAACATTCAAACTATGTTTTAATTTTTTTGTTTGATATGTATTTATATCTATACCCATATAAATATATAACATACACACAACACGCACACATACACATACACACATATATATGTCGCATCCATATAGCGTTATTATACGTTTCACAAAAGAAACAAAGTTTATATCTATTTCGTGAAATGGAAACGCTTTTTTCCCACTTCACGTAATTCCGCTATGTGGATAACATTTGAGAAATTGATATCTAAACTACACATAACGGAACTAGTACCGTCATCTGGAAAACACTTAGCGTAACAATATTTATAATTATATTTTTTATTATTACTGATTATGAATACCATAATGAATTAATAATTATGAAAATTATTAACTATAAATTTAATGAAATATGAAAATTATGAATTTCGACCTATTTATATTAATTATTTGTTTAAAACATAGAATAGAATTATTATGACACTGAGAGTTGAATTTTAAATTGGCCTTAAAACAAGCCCGATTTTTTGTTTAGGATTTGCTTTTACAATGGCTATTAAAAGAACCTTGTCATCCCGTTAATGTATAAACAGTTTGTTTAAACGTTTTCTCGAATTTATGTTTTACTTGCTTTAATCTGATAAAACTCAAAAAATCTGGTTGTAAACTTCCTGACAGATCTTTATCTACCTTAGGAACTAGAATGATCATACAGTCTCCAATATTATATTTAGGTAGTTAAACTCTTCCATTTAGTTGAAATAATCGTGTAATATTATTATGAACAAACAATTATGACACAAAGTAATTAAAAACTGTAAGATTGGTAACAAATAGACATCAAAGCGAGTTGGCTAGTTATTTAATAACTATAGGTAAACCTTAAGATAAGTCAGGGGCATCATTTAAGATATTTTTTTAGATGTGCCAGATTTCAAGTAGGCCATTTAAAGTTTCACTGGGCCATATAAAAAACAGATATACGTACTTGTACAAAATCATGCATTCAATTATTTTCATACATTGTATGTACCGAATTATAGCATCAATATACATAAAAAAAAAAAATCAATTTAAAAACGAAAATATAATAATTAATTAACAATCATATAATTTGACACTATACTAATATTGATAAATGCCAAAATAAAAATTAAAAAATCATTTAAAAAGATTTAAATATGACCATTATCTCAGCAGGGCACACCCTGATCCCCCATCTAAATTACGCACCTGCATAAGACAAGATACCAGAAAATAGTGAGTATAAAAAAAAAAAATAAAAATATACAATTTTTTTTCTCTTACGGCCCATAGACCACTGCTGATTTTTTTTTTTTGTTAAAAATCTAATAATTCTTATTTTTTAGTGTGTAATTTGTTTGTAAACTAGTTTGAAACAAACTATAATATTTAGACGGATGTCGCTCTATCATTTAATGTAATTATTAATTTGATTTTCGAAAAATCTACAACAAAAGGCCTCGAAAACCGTTTTTTTATGAAAATCACATTTGATGCAAAATATGGGTGAAGGAATAAGTTTTGAATTTTGAAATTTCATATTTGCCATTAGATCAGGGTCGCCATTTCGGGTTTTGTTTTAGGGTGCACGAGGTTTCAAGTAGGCTATTTTAAAATTTCACTAGGCCATATAATAATAGTTATACGTTGTAGTACATACGTTATTCTAAATTCAATTATTTCCTTACATCACATGTACCGAATTATTATATCAATATTAATAGAAAAAATCAATATAAAAACTGAAATATAATAAATAATTTATAATCAGAATAATTGGCAGTATACCAATATTGATAAATGTCAAAATTAAAATATCATTTAAGAAGATTTAATTTTGAACATTATCTCAGTACGGCGCAGGCAATTAGTACTATTTTAAAATTAAAGGGTATAATGGCATTCCCCAATCTCCTTCCAAATGACGACCCTACATATTATAATACCTACATATAATGTTGGAGATTGTATGATCATTCTAGTTCCTAAGGTAGATAGAGATCTGTCGGATTCATCGAACATCATTGGAGTAGTGGTTGATTAAAAACAATGATATAAACCAATTGGTAATTTGTAACTGAACATGGAATTATTAAAGTTTGGTTTGGTGCAGGAAGTTTACAACCAGATTTTTTGAGTTTTATCAGATTAAAGCAAGTAAAACATAAATTCGAGAAAACGTTTAAACTGTTTATACATTAACGGGATGACAAGGTTCTTTTAATAGCCATTGTAAAAGCAAATCCTAAACAAAAAATCGGGCTTGTTTTAAGGCCAATTTAAAATTCAACTCTCAGTGTCATAATAATTCTATTCTATGTTTTAAACAAATAATTAATATAAATAGGTCGAAATTCATAATTTTCATATTTCATTATATTTATAGTTAATAATTTTCATAATTATTAATTCATTATGATATTCATAATCAGTAATAATAAAAAATATAATTATAAATATTGTTACGCTAAGTGTTTTCCAGATGACGGTACTAGTTCCGTTATGTGTAGTTTAGATATCCATTTCTCAAATGTTATCCACATAGCGGAATTACGTGAAGTGGGAAAAAAGCGTTTCCATTTCACGAAATAGATATAAACTTTGTTTCTTTTGTGAAACGTATAATAATGCCATATGGATGCGACATATATATGTGTGTATGTGTGTGTGTGTGTGTGTGTGTGTGTGCCTGTTGTGTGTATGTTATATATTTATATGGGTATAGATATAAATACATATCAAACAAAAAAATTAAAACATAGTTTGAATGTTGAACATTAATAATTTAAATTATATCTTATTAATTTATTCGTTCGTTTATGTGATTATTTAACCTAGGCATTGAAAAATGATTATTTTAAATACTAAATATTTTTTAACATTATTATAATATTAAAATATTATATTTTTAATGTATAGCCCAAAGTAGAGTATTTTTCTAAGAATTTAAATACATGAAAATCTAATTTCAAACCAATAGTTATTTAAATGTATCTAATTAACTAATGAATTCAGTTATTTAAAAAAAAAAAGTCCAAAAACATTTACATTTTTAAAGTTAACGTGTATTTGTGTTTAAATGAGCTATTCTCTGTAGAAAGTTGTGCATTTGTGAGATTTATTTTAATTATGTTATCATACATTTTCATTTTTCAAAATTTTATGTTGGGTCTTTTTCCTAAGCTTTGGTCCATTTTAGGTTTAAAGACCCCTTTAGTAGCAAAATTTCCTTACAATTTGTTATCGTTAAATGGAAGTGTGAAAACAATGAATTATAACATTATCTATGCAACAAAATATTATTATTATTATTATTATTAGATGCAACAAGGTTTTTGTTCGCTAATAAATTTCGCTTCCGTCATGACACGATAAATATACTATAATATGAATATGTACTTTATCCATTAACAATATTACGTCAAAATTCAACGATATTAATTTACACAATTTTGATTGAATATTTTATAATAATATATTGACGTCATAAATATTTATGTATGCGGGTGCGTTCTGAATAGGTTAAATTTATATTTTAATCGATAGTTATATTACTATTAAATTTCGTAGAGCTGCAAAGTATAACAATACAAATTAAAAGTAAGTTATAATTTAGATTTTAGGTTGATTATACGTATATAGGTGGGTGGTAAAATATTTGCTTACCACATTAATTAAAAAATTAGTAATTAAATTTATTTGATATGGAGTCACCAAATATTGATTTATTAATCTGCAATGCTTTATGTTGTACCTAACTTATACATTTTATAATAGTTCGTATTATTACATAATATTTAATTATTTTAATTTTTAACATTATAAAATGAAATATACCTATATTGTATTGATGAGTCTATGGAAAAAAATAAGTTTGATTGATTTATGTTGTACGAATTTGTTCCAATAATTATTCTTGAAATAATTCAAATTCATGAAAAATAAACAAATCATCAAAAAAAGAATATTTATATTAAATGTTTTAATAATTAAAAAAATATTGTATGTTATTTGATATTGGTTGACTTTTTATCATCTAAAAATCCTTTCTAAATTACAATCATAATTGCTCTCATGAAAAATAACAACTATCAAGGCGATCATTGTTTTTATCGTCTTCTATTTACTTTTTCACCGTGTACAAAACTGTTAACATGTACAAACCTATTATCAAAAACGCATAGGTACTCGTGATGTGCGTTCTTAACCATATTAAACTCGACATTCGAAAATATTACGTAGAATTATGTAAAATATTCAATTTATTAGAATAAAAAATAAATACTACTATTACTTCTTATTAATAATTATAATTATATTTTTTTTTGTTATTTGATCAATGAATACGAGTTTTATATAGCAAAGCTTAGGTATTAGACTTACCTACCTATGCTTTATATTTTAGTGACGTTAAATTATTTTATTTTGATTACACCCTTCAATAATATATATAAAACATGAAAAATCATTAGAAATAGAGGATGACACATTTTCTCTAAAAATAAGTCTGAAATTCTCAAAATTGTTGATATCCTAATTTATTTAATAACTAGGTGTGACACATAACCAAATATTTTCATAATTTTGATAATTTTGAATCTCTGTAAGCCACGATTTCATGAGCACTAAACCATTTAATTGATTAGTTATTGATAAAATTGTTTATAATATAAGTTCAATGGAGTGTTATAGTGAAATGTTTTATGGTTGTTATAGGAGTGTTTCCAAGACATATTTATATCAAAATATAGTAAAGTTTAAATACACATTTCAAAATATAATATTATAATTATAACATTTTTTATACTTTATTTTTAAGTAAAAACCATAAAAAGTATAATAATATTGTAAATAACAGAAACAATAATACATTATAAAATCATAAACAATAATTATTTACATTTATTTAATTAAAATTAAATGAGCGAGATTAATTATTTAACCTTGTCAAGGTAAATACAAAAAGGATAAATAATTTTACAGAAAACAAAATAAATTAACCAGTAAATAAATATAACATAATAATATCATAACTCAAATCTAAGGTGCCTTCCTATATTTTTTGTTTTCTACAATCATTGATCAACACTTTTCTCAATAAGTCTTAATGCATTTTTCTAATTCTTTTTATATATGTATATTGGAATAAATGTTGATATATATTAAATACTAATAGTATATTATTACAAGTTAAAGTCAATAGAACAAATTATTAACAATAAACAACTTAACTGTTTTATAATAATGTATTTACTTGTTAAAAAGGTTTTATTTTTAAAATGTAAATATATATTTTTTTTTAACAATAATTCAATTTAAATAATTTGACTACTTTTTTTTTTTTTAATTTTATCTTGTCGAGACTGCAGGTAACTTCCAGACATGGCTAACAAACGATAACGTTGCTTAAGATTTTTTGCTCTAGCATGTTGTGATGCTATTTCTGTTGTGTAATTACCAGGAAACCAACCTTTTTCGCCATCACGAATTCGTTCACCATGGTACCATCCTAAGATAAATTAATAGTTTTAAAAACATATATTAATGTCCACGTTTGAAAATTGTTTTTAATTTGTAATAAAAATATTACCATCATTCATTTTAGTCAAGACTTTTACAATGTCCCCATTTTGTAATGACAGTTCATCAGGTTGAACAGCAACGTACGGGTGTTCTGAAAACACTTGAGGACAGTCCCATTCATTATATAATGTTTCTTCAGGATTGGAACTTATAGGAGGTGACATTGCTTCAATCCAACGTTTTTTTGAAGATTCAGAATCACAACTCAATAACTGTAAAATTATTTAAAAAATTTAAATAAACATATCTTAAATCTACATTTTAAAAAAACAGAATCTTAAATACCATTTCAACAGTTTTTCCTTCATGATTTTCTAAAATAGTTAGCTTCAAAAGGTTTTTATATGATGAAGGAATAATTAATTCAGTAGTATGTTCCATTTCTACAAAATTTCTTGCACAATAATCTATCACCGTATAGTTTCCATCACTGTAAAAATATTAGTGTAAATAATTTTATGAATACTATTTATTATTTATTATATTGATATACCTTTTGCGTTTTGCTATGAAAAACATATCATTGAATAGGAAGAAGTAAAGTTTAGTAGGCCGTATCAATTTTCGGCTAAATGTTAACTTTGCATCGGGACCAGTTAAATGCAACATAGATCCAGAACGAACTAACCAGCGTGAACTAGAAGCTACTGACATAGCTTTCATTTCTTTTTTACTAGAAAATTCTAATTGTTGACTAAGTAACAACATTTCTTCATAACGTTCTAATTTTCTAGTACTTTCATTACAGTTTTGAACAATCTAATAAAATGAAAATATAAAAAATAGTTGGTAGTAAAATTAATATTTGCTTAAATAAAATTATATTATACATACGGCATTTAAAGAAGCTAAAGTCAATTCACACATTTGATACTCCAAAGCATTTTCTTTTAAATCCATTTGTGATAAAATAGCATCAACGAGGAGAGGTAATCTAGTTATTCTTTGCATAGGTAACATTAGGAACGAATGAAGAGAGAGCGATTGGCACTTTGGATCTGATTCCAGTCTTTGTAAAGCTTCGTTGAATTTTTGATTTTCTCTAAAATTAAATTAAACATTTTCAAAATTTAGTATAATGCTTATTTAATACTTTTGAAATGAAATATTTTACCTTAATGACTTTAAAGTACGGTCTATATAAATTTGATTTGAGCAATATTTTACAAAAATATCGAAATTTTCCTTAGAATGTGTGTATAAAATTTCACTAAGTCCACTAAGTAGTATGTTGTCTTGCCAACATTTTTCTAATGCCGCCAGTAATTTTTCAGAACATTTTCGTACTAAAACAAAAAACATATTACAACCTGCAATCATTTTCATATTTAATAAAAATACCATGATGTACTTACCCGCATTAACATTTCCAAATAAAATCTTTTGATTTTTTTTACTTAAAATTGTATCGTCATTCATTGAATGACTATTTATGAAATGTTTCTCAAGAACAGTTAAAGACTTAAAATAAGATGCTTCAGAAGTTATTAATTCAAACTTTGCTTCTTGTAACTTTCGCTCTCTTGGTGTTAACGAGTCTATTAAAATCAATACAAATAGTAATATTATTAGGTATGCTTTCTTAATTTTTAAAAATGATTAAATAACTTACCTATAATGCCACTATTTTTTACTTCTGGAACTTCACACCATAAAGATCTATGTTGCCCATGACCAGATGTACAAGGTGTTATAAGCTCTAAAGCTGATGGTCTGCTTGTAATTGAACTAATTTCTTCATAACCATCACAATCTTCCATTATGTCGCCGGCAAAAACACTTTTTGTCCGCTGTAAAAAAAAATAAAACTCAAGATTAAAATATTATCAAATGTATAATTTATTTATTTAAACAATATAAATATCTTTAATAATAATTTTATAATAAAACATACTTTAGATATATCAGCTGCATAAAACTGATACAACGGTTCGTCAGCAAATCGCATGCACAAATCTGAACCATGATTTGAACCTGTAAAATGAAATGCATTATCATAAATATAAAATTACTGTAAAAAATTAACTAAAAATAATACCATTCTCAGACGTTGATTCAGTGCTACTCTTATCCAATGAAATGCCCGGCCTTCCTTTAGAATTATAAATTGAACGAGGCAATGAACCATAAGTAGTGTTCCCTATAACACACAGCAGTTACTTACATAAAATGTTGAAAAGGCCAATTGATGTAACCCATAAACATGAAAATTTCAAGAGAGGCTAATATATTACAATTTCGATTAAAAAATAATTTATTAATATTTTTTTAAAGAATATTACATCATTTTTTAAAAATTTTTAACTGAAATCTGATTTTAAAACTACATAACTTAAGAAAAACGTCTATTGATATTTTGGTCGTAGAAAAGCCATTGATATAAGTAATAAATTAAAATAAAATTTTTCAACAGTAGCGATTAAAATATTCATAGTTTTAAAAATAATTAAAAGGTAAAATAAGAATTTACTATTTCTTTATCATTATCAATTAAAATCACTATTTTGTTGACAAAGCAATTTTAATCATTTAGGGCTCTAATACTGTAAAATTATAATTTTTATGTTTAATATTTCCATTATTTTACCAGTTGAATGTCGTTTTACTGGTGGAGGGGGTGGTGGTGAACTAGGTCTTGCTACACTTAGACGTCTTGAATCAATGGACGATGGCGGTTTGTTTCTATTCCGTATAGGCCGAATTTCACCATTTCCTCTATAAATAAATATTTGATTTCAATTGTCATATTATGTTGTATAAAATATAATAGATGTGTCATACATGTCTAATACTCAATTTAAATACTTACATAATGTGTTTATATATGGGAATATAGAAAACAGATGAAGACGGACTATTACTATTCGCCAATGAATTAAAACTTTTGTCAATACTTTTATCTGATGTGCTTTCATAAGTTCTATTATCTATAGAACATTAAATTATCCATTATATATAGTTAAAAAAATATTTATTCAAATTTTAAAATGTTCGCTTACCAAAGTTGGCTCTTAAATTTCCTTGGCTTAATTTTCCTACACGTTTTATGCCAAGTGAACTAAGTGATCCAAATGACCATCCTTTTTTAAATCGTTTCCTAGCTTTATTGACTAATGGACCAATTCCATAGTTTCGTTCATCGCTTGGCGGAGCTGGCAAGACTCGATCTTTGCATGGATACTCGGGTATCCGTTTGACATTTTCTCCGTCATCATCAGAGGAATTATCAGAGCTAAATGAATCGAAAACATAGATATTTTCTGGTATTTCTTGATTTATAGTATTTCCAGTATCTATACAAACAATATATTTTTTTTTTATATGAAATAAATATATATATATATATTTAATTAAGTGGTAGGTTCATAACAGATTTTAACACAGAAAGAAATACAGTGTTATATTTTAAATTATTTAAATGAATCTATACGAATTGCACAAATGTAAAAATATAATAAACATATATAAACATTTTTAAAATAAAATATCTATTTGGTTTATTAGTAGTAAACTAGTACCTAAATATACAACTTACCATTATCAAAAAATAAAGATAGCTCTTGCGACTCAAATTTCCCTTCGAGGAAAACTGTCTTCAATACTACACTTAACAATTGTTCGTTTAGAAAATCACATGGATTTTTTTTGTAGTTAAGCTGTTCAGGGACATCCTTTATGAAACTAATTACGGATTGTGACGATATAGAAACTAAAGAAAGCATTGGTATATTGAATGTGTTAAAAAGGCGTATCCTCAGAAATGCAAAATGATATGGTTAGTTAAAGCACACGCTCGATTATTTACAGTTGGCTAATTGTTTCGGTAAGATTACGGCACTCATTTATATTTTCATCTAGATAAATGTATACTTATGAACTTCCTATGTAGCTAATGGTTATGTTCTTTCCTTTCACAAAACAAAAAAAAAAGACTGAGATTCTATTTCATTTAAGGTTTAATTCAATACCAATAAATGATTTAAACACAAACTATTAATAATTAATATAATTCAATTATAACTATTTTAAGTATTATCAATATAGCAATAAATAATAATGTAATAAAACAATCAAAATAATACTATTTGGTGATTATCATTTTTAATATATTTTTCTTCCCACGATACGACCTTCAAGAGTATACAACCATATGTCATCAGGTCATCCTCAAAAATATTTAAAAAATATGATTAATCATTCGTGATTATCAAATTACAACCCACTAAGCAGTAGTAATTTTAAACAATAATAAATAATTTAGAGTTCCCTTAGCTTTAATTTAATATTTGTATTTTTAGTTAAAAACATCATGATACATTATCGTTATTTTGAGTTATTAATAATTTGCTTAGTTGAAATTTTCACATATTTTAGATGTTAAAATGAGCAAAACAAAGAACATTAACAAATGACAAACATTGACTTAAAATAATTATTAAAATACTGAAATAATAATTATTTGCTAATCTACAATAATTTTTTGCGAGTGGCTTTTATTTAACTTAAAGTAATTTACCTATTCGAGTCGTGTGCTTTAATAACCGTAGGGTATAATCAAACCTTTATCAACAAATAGTGACTTCCTGCGCCTCAGAGTTCTGGCCGGTGGTAAAGGTGGTGGCGTTTGAGAATTACAATAATAAGAAGATGGCATGACAGATAGTTGCTTGGCAAATCGTTATCCTATCGTATGAATCACTCATTTTTGTCACTGATCAAATTTAAATGGTTATTTTAATAACAAACGCGGTGGTGGTTTCGTACTTTGGTAACGACGTTACATCAAACACTGCTGTCGTTGGTGATTACACACGTCTAGTACACCGCACTTTCACTTTTCGATTACCCATGTCTTACGACGGTCGACGAGGAGACGGATAAGACGGTACAGACCTTGGACTGTTATGGAAGTGGGAGTGTTGTCCGAGTAGGAGAAATACACGGTGTAATTCTCGTGCAGAAAAGGGAATACTTTACATGGTTGGGAGGGTAAACAGGTTTTTTATTTCACCTTTTAATTTGTTCGGTTTTTTTTTCATCTTATTTTTATCTCGTCACAACCCACGCACACACGGGCATACAACAATCAGCATAATCTTCCGGGCAATGAATTACATAAACATTTGTCCAAACCCGCGCGCTGTTTAACGAATTACTATCGTGGGCATGTTTCCTCGGCAGCGGCAACGGTGTTGCTGAACTATTAGAGCAACGTCGTTATAGCACACGTGTTAGTTCAATTATTATAGAGAACAATAAAAAAAAAAAAAAATCCGAATGAACTATTTATGCCATGTGAATCGAATTACAACATTCTACCATCCTCTCCTAACGAAAAGAAATTCGTTTGTCGCAAGGCTAAAGCTTAAAAGTAGGTACCTATTTAATTATAATGATCGTAGCTTTAACCTCGCATAGTCGCATTGTCTTGTAAGCTATTTGTTTTTCGATTGATTCTACCACCTTTTACTATTATTGTAATATTACATTATTACGTGTATACAATATTGTATAGGTATTATATTGATGTGACTCGAAATTAAATAATTTTTGATCGATTAAAGAATGGCATGCGAAAATATTTTTATTTTTTTATATAACACAATAAATATAAATTAAAAATAAATAATTTTTTTACCACCATCCTTCTATAAGATTTATAATTTCTTAATTTTGATTATTGTTTATTTAAATGTTAAATTTATAAATTTCTTAAATTTATATATCTAATACTGTTCGATGTGCCAACTTATTTAAATAATATATAAAATAAAAACAGAAATAAGTTGTTTATTAAAAATTATTCTAAATTAAGTTGATTTTGATGATCAGTTTAAAAGTGGTTAAAAAAAAAAATTATTACATCCATACAACATTACAACAGAAATTCATAATGTATTACAAGTCCATTAGGATTATACCACCTGATCTTGGCCTTGGAAATAAAAACATGCAATATAAAACCGGTTTTTTTGTTTAAAAAAAATTGTGTTTAAATTTACCAACCTAGTTTGGTCAAAATATTTCAATGAGAAATATGTATCTTTATTTTATAATAATACAATTTTTATTTGTATTTTAGAATAAGAGTAAAACGATATTTATTTTTTTAATATTTTTTCAAAGATGTAGGTTGTTTCTTACTTTTTACTTTTGAGTTAGTTATCACGTTTTATAAAAGAAAAAAGTTTCAATTTTAACTTTAAGAGTAGTTTCTGATAGAAAATTGGATATAGTTAGTACTTTGGAGGAAGAGAATACTTTTTAAAGTAATCGGAAAAAAATTACGGTAAAACGGGAATATTTACGCAACACCAATTTTTGATAAAATCAATTTTGTTTTTTTTTGTTTTTCTTGTATAACAAAACATAATAACTGTAGATACTAAAAATTTTCACCAAATATTTATATTAATTTTTTTATGACCAATATTATTTTCAAATTATTTGAAGCCTTTTTTTAGATTAAATATTTGAAATAATTAAAACTTTTTAGTTTCATATTAGTTTGAGTTCTTTTTACTAGAATTTTAAAAAAAGTTAAGCGTAGGTCTATATTAATTTTGTTATACGTGTTAATAAATTAAATTAGAACAAGATATTAAACACTGCGTATTTTAATGTTTTTTATTATTTTGTCGATTAAACATCGTAAAGACTAAAAATTTTGGTCATTGTGTATTTTTCCTATGTACGATAACATTTTCAAAGTATTTTGACTCATTGTCGGTATAACATCGGTATTGACTTATAAGTTATTAATAATGCGTCTATTATAGTGATTCAATTAATGATTAAATATACTAAACATCTATTATACAGCATATAGAGAAATTTTAAATTTAATCATTTTTTTTTTTTTTAGTTTATTAGTTTTAAATTCAATTTTTACACATTAAAATATTTGCCTTTGAGATATGAAATAAAAAATGTATACTATTTATTGAACAAATTAAAATAAGATTTTAAACATCGTTTCTCAATTATTTAAAATTAGGTAAAAAAATATATTCTAAAAAATATTCATTGTTTTCAAAATAATGATTATTTGAATTCAAAAAATGATTCTTTATCTATTTTTTATTATGATTACATAACCCTAAAAATTATTTCTTATATCGAATATAAAACATTAGGGGGGTTTCCGTAATAAATAAGTGTAGGTTATTATTTATTCGTATAAATTTGTAAAAAATTGTATTGGTTCAATGCAATTTGTTGTTAAGTACAATATTTACTAAATTATTGATTTAAATATCAAACTTATATTTTGATAAGTACTTTCACTGTGAGCTGTTAATAATTTATAACATATTCTTAAATATTTTATACTTAATTATTTACTATTTTATGCATATGCCATAAAATAACTACTACTATAAACTTATTAATTATTAATAATATATACTAATAAGTATAATATATTGCCAGTACTGTATATTTCAAGGAGTTTAAAGATTTATTTTCACAAATATTATCAATAGTATGTAATAACTTACTATGATCTTTATTTAAAAGTCCATGAATTAATTTTGAAAATGGCTTCTTTGGCTTCTTAATCTTTGGCTTTTGACGAAATCTATTGGAACTAATAAAACATAGATTAATAAATGTAATTAGACGAATACTTTATTTTTATTTTAATAATAGTTTTTAGGGTAACAATTACTTATATGAAATTAATATTGCGATATATTCAGAATAATATTTAGTTGAAATTTAATTTGAATTTAACTTATAAAGCATTTATTGTAATTTAAAATAAAACTCGTTAAACCTAACATTAAAATATCATCTAATCTATCGGTTAAAAAAATATTTGATACTTCGTTCACACGATTGAATATACCGACTTAAATATTTATATATAACTTATATTTTAAATAATTTTGACGTATTAAGTATACTTACGGATATGGTATTAAAATAATTTCTTCAGAGGAAGGAACATCTACCCAACCATCATCTTCATCAAATTTACTGTTTCTGTCAACACTGACACTATCCGATGTGACACCTTTGAAAAAAATAATTACATATTAAAAAAAGTGAGAAAGCAAGTAACAACTCAGCTGTACAATATGTCAATATGTATCGCGTCATTGAGTAAATTAATGTAATGGATGTGTTAAATTTGAATTCAATAATAAACCATTGCATATAAAAAATAATTTTGAGCAGATGCGGTCTATCAGCATTCAGCCTATATTATACTAAATGCCTATATTTTATTATATTACTATTATAAGTATTTTTTTTTTACTATTAGAGTGTATCTTTAGATAAGTTGAATTCTTTTTCAAAAACATGGCATTTATTACAGCAGGTATGTACGTATTTATACCTGTTTTTTTTTTTTTTAATGTCATTGTGTAAAATTAAATTAATATTTTTACAGTTAATTTTTCATTTAAACGCCAATTTTATTTAAATTTTAACTTCATGTATCTATAAAAAAAAAAGTTGTACAATTAGATTTTCAGAAATTTTGAAATTCAGTAAAAACTATTTGTGGTGTCACTAATATCTGGATTTCAATACAATTTGAATAATTTGGATATCCTAATCCGAATAATCCAAATATTCCGGTTATTTTGAACTTGTTGCTTAATTATTAAGAATATAAATATTTGTTATTTAATTTGTAGATTTAAGACTGTGTTTTATTTAAGTCGGTATAACTTAAAATTTAAAAATTATAGTTTGGCGTAAATTTTACATCCCTAGAAAATTTGAATTATTCGAATTACCTATATTGATATTATTCGGATTATTCGCTTTTTACATTCTGGATACGGATTTTTGACATCACTACTTACGAGAGACCTCGTATTCAATTCTATTTCATTTTTTTTACGCCAACTCAAAATTGTATAATAAAAAATTGAAAAAATAACTAAAATAATTACCAAAAATTTCAAATGTCTATAAATAGGTAGCATAAAACGGCTCAAACTTTTTTAAAATAATATAATGTCTAGTAAACATCATTATAAACTATAAATATTTGATAAAAATTACAACTAAAAAAATAAAATTAATTTTTTTCAAAACTTTACACAAACCCTGTTTTTATATTACAAATTACGAATGGATAGCCTCCTCATAATTGTTATTGTTTATTATGTTAATTTAAAATAAATTAAATAATATAAACGTAGATAATCCAAACATTCATACAACAATCAGAAAGTTAGCTGAATTATTGGATTCGATAAAATATATTCAAGTTACGGTACTTTTTTAAAAGTTGCGTAAATATTAAGAATAGTAATTATTATTCTAATTACCGGACGAAGTGGATTCCGACGGTGCATTTATTCCATAAATGCTGTTATCGATTTCCACTGAATGATCAAACATCTCTTTTTTCTCTAGGATGCCGTTTTCGTCACCATCGCCGTTGACTGGAAGTTGCAGTGATGACAAGTCCGCGACCGTGACGGAGACGACTGGTGGTGGTGGTGGTGGTAACGGTGGCAACGGCGGTTGAACCGTCTCATAACTGTTGTCATCATAGGCGTTTGTAGCGGTCGTAACGACGTCGTAAATGTTTTGCTCGCTACCGTCGATCGTGGTATAGTGATCGTCGTTAGAGCAGTCTACGATGTACGGATTCTCCACTATGACGTTAGACAACGGCGCTTCCGTGGCCGTGGTGACCACATCGGTTGACGTTAGTCGTATATAGCGTAGCTCCTCGTAAATGCATTCGCCACCAACGATGTAGTTGTAGTCATGTGAACCGATTTCGGAAGTGGTATCGACAGCAATGGTAGTGGTATCGGCAGCGATGGTAGTGGTATCGGCTGCGTTAGTAGTAGTATCGGCAGTGATGGTAGTGGTGTTAGTGGCAAAAGCAGTCGCGGTGAGGGAAGCTTCGGCTAACGACGCGAGAACGGAGGTAGTAGGAGTCGCGACGACGATAGACGATGAACATTCCTCACCGACATCGTGTTGTCCAACTTTATGATCAGTCGTGATGGTATTGGTGGTTGAAGTGTTAAGGACAGGGGTAGTGGTGATGAGTGTGGTCGATACTGGGGCAGTTATAGGGGGTGTAGTTGTAGTAAGTGTAGTTGTTGCGGCGATAGGACTTGTGGCAGCGGTTACCGTCGTAGTCAACGGCCGTTTCCAACCATGCAGAAAGGAACAATTTGGTTTTAATGGCAGTGGCGGTGGAGACCTGGTCGTAACGATTTCTGTTGGCTGCTGTAAGACTGCTCGCGTCGGCGATCGGTCCGTTTCTATTGGTCGCTGCTGCTTTAAGTCTTTTTGCAGTGTCGATCGGTCCGTTTCCAATGGCCGCTGCTGCTCCAAGTCTTCACGTAGTGGCGAATTCTCCCTACCCACTGGTTGTAGCAGATTTTTTGGCGGAGGCGTCGCATTTAAAACACTTTCCAACTGAGCGTCTGGATCTCTGGCGATCGATAACCGTTTGTCTTTATTCAACAGATGTCTGTCCACTGCACTGATCGTATCTTTTTGCAACGGTGGCCTCCGTTCATTTCTCTTGACGTTGGGGGTTGTAACGTTTGGTTTCGGTCCCAGAACACTGGGTTTCGACGGTTTTTTACCGTTTTCGAACTGCACCAGGAGCTTTTTTACTACCGACGACGACGTGCGCTGTTCGATAGACTTCTGCTGTTCGACGGTGCGATTCTTCGTGGCAGTAGGATTTAGCACGGCGGTCGGTTGTTCCACGGCAGTCATAATATTATCTACGATTTTTCGCTGTTTCACGTCAGTCGGTAGTTCTACAGCAATGGGATGTTCCACGGCAGTCAAATGATCTTCGACCTTCCGTTGTTCCTCGACAGATAGTTGTTTTGTGGCAGTTAGATGGCCTGTAATTTTCTGCTGTTCCACGACAATCGGCCTTTCCTCAACCGTTCGCTGGTTAGAGTTGGTCCGCACTACGACCATCTGATTGATGCAACGCTTCTTTTGCGAGGTCGACTCAAACTTTTCCACCGTGGCCCGTACCACGACGCCCTTTTCCCGGACCGAAGTGACCTTAGTACGGACCGTAGTGCCCTTGGCCAGTGTTTTATTCACTTTTTTCATGATGTCCTGCATCGAGTCCCCCTGGTTGGCGTCCACCACCACCGCGTTAAACTTTGACGCCAGCTCGGCGACCATTGAAGACGGCACCGACACCCGGATTGTCTGGTAGCCCCTAAAGCTACCCGTTCGGTTAACGTGCGACCCGGTACTGCCCCTGGATTTGAAACTTGGACGTTTTATTTTGCCACCCCCAGTAGGCAGTACGGTACTAGTCGTTGTTTCTGTGATCATCGTAATGGAATTACAAAATCACACGTAAATCTTGTTTCTGTAGCTTACGTGATCGGGAATCATTCCTGCGCAACAGAATAATATCCAATATGTTATAATTTATTAACTATAATAGCTATATTATACTTTTTATACTTAAAAATATTGCAGTTACATTTTTCCGGAGAAGAGGGAGTCATTAAATTTTAAATAATTGTTTTTATTTTAACTAACAAATAATATAATTTAAGACATTGCATGTTATGCACACATTTTATTTCTCATAATATTTGTCTAGTTTTTTTATAATTATGCAATATTTTTTACTAACTTAAACGTGTTTATTGTATAAGTCTAAACTGTATTAGAAAATCTAATTTAATTACATTTGTAGATGTTGTGGTCTCCAAAATTATGAATAATTAATATATTTAAATCGACATGTGCTAACATAATTTAGTATTATATTTATATACGATTAAAAATAAATAAACATAGAATATGGTAAGATGATTTAAGCTATAATTATTTCATGGACAAATTCAAATAGTTGCTCATTATACACATAATATAATAAACATACATAATATATTAATGTGTTATATGTAATATATATAATGTCGCATTATGTTTTGTGTGAGAACCTCTGTGCAGTGTATTTATTTAAATATACATTATATATTCTGGAAAAATTCAGTTATTTACTCATATGTTAGTATGTTACATTGTTACATCACACATTATAATTATTACACATGTATTTAGGTCGATGAAAGGTTTTCTTCTTTTTCGAAATAGTGGTTTATGACATGTTTATGTAGGTATCCAACATAATATCTTATCATCAATGAACTTAAATAAACTATTCTAAATGCGTTAATCATGGAAGATCGAATAAAAATATTGTATACTCGTACCAGAATGTTTTGATATAATTAAAAAAAATTGTATAAACTAAATTAACCCAGTTATATATTATGAAAATTCATGACTCAGAGTATCACATTATAACAAAATATTTAAAAAAAATATTCGTAACAGTAAATCTTAATAATCCCAGAAAATTAAAAAAAAGTTTTTTTTCCTTTCTTTGCTCGCATATAGACTACTTTTAAAGTACCGTTTATGATTTAATATTTATAAACTCGTACGCTTGTAGCGAGGTCGTCTATTTTCGAACCGGACCTTAAATTTGTGTTATTGCACGTCGTAGTACACAAGTCATGTAGTATGTCCATGCACGATGATAAGGCAATATTTATATTGTCGACACACCTTGATGAGTGAACTAACTCTAGATGTTGTCGTCGTCGTCGTCGTCGTCGTCGTCGCCATCGCCATAGTTAACGGACTGGTGATAAAAGCATAATAATATACCTATAGTTACCTATAGCACCGTTGTCTAACACACAACACACACGATAGTATGTACACTTTTAGTAATGGCGTATATTATGTATTATTATGTAAAGGAATCCAAATAATCCAAGATACCACGTCAAATAATTTATCTTAGTCTGCAACGGATTTATAACTAACAACGTCTTTCAAATATTTATAATTATTTGATAATTTGTTATTGTTACTGATTTTCAATATTAAATACCATATATATTATGTACATGCGTGATGCGTGTGTATGTTTATGTTAAGAATTTAATTTTAGTATCAGACATTCACACTAAGTACTTAAAATATATTAGCGGTAGGTACTATAGAGTACACAATAGTTTCTAACTCTACTTTGAAAATCAAGTTTCAAAATAATTTCGAAGACTTTATAATAGTTAAAAAAAAATTAGTGACACCTATGGAATTAGCAAATTTAAAATTTAAATGGTTAAAGAAAATTATATTTTTTTTTATCAATAACTATTTTATTGTAAGATATGCCTGTAATGTAGTTCAATTTACGTATAAACACTAGTTTAAATTAATTTTTTGTGTATATAAATAACGCTACTGGCAACGATGATACTGCGAATGTGATTATGTGCACATATTGCCTACGTGAATAATAATTACCTAATATTTAAACATATCAGTGACGTAATAAAAATTTGTCTGTATATTGTGTTTGAAGGGGTGGAATGGGGTAATCAAGAAATGTATTTCCAATATATTGTTTTGTACAATTTACATAATATATTTAATCTCATAATATTTCAAACTATGATAACCGTAAATGTTACGTTTTAAACTAGGTTAGTGATACAAACATTTTTTAATTTAAATTGTTTTATTAACGAGGTTAAAAAAAACTTTGGTACTATGATGCAAAGGGAAAAAATGGGAATGGATCCTAAGTCTATCCCTTCAGTGTGCCACTGACACACACACACACATACATATACAAGGTTTATATTGATGATCATTGAACCATACTAGCTACATCTACATAATAAACACACGTGTTCGTCAGGCGTAGGAGTGATGAGGGCGGTGCCAATGAGATAACCTTTCGAAGGCCTCGCGCTGTGCGGCAAAGACCTCAGAGCCAATATTTTTGTATAATATTATGATGGAGGCGGCGACCGAGTCATCGAACTCAACGTGTGCGAATATCAACTCTTTATGATATTCGGTCTCCCTCCGAAAAATAATATACACGTCCGTTTCAGAACACGCGGATACAGCATCCGAACCAGTAGACGAAAAAAAAAAAAATTTTTTTAAATTTTTTTTTTTTTTTTTTTTGTATGCTTATATATCACGGCATAATGTCACGTCTTAAACTTCAAACTGGCCTACGACGATGACAACGAAAGAAAATTGTATCAATCGTAATAACACTTAAATCGTGCTAAACATAAATTTCCAATCTTTACACAATTTGTAATGCCACAGCTTCGCTGCAGTGATTCGTGTGATACGTGGGTCTTACTTTTATTTTATAGACTACAAGTAGGTATTATTTATTTTGGTTTACTATTTTGAAGACTATAAATTCTATCGATCATATAATTATATTTAATAAATTAAATAATTATGATTATAGCTATATATCATATTTATACAAATTGAAAAAAAAAATCTGTCTCTCTTTCTCAACAGAATTACGTTTTTATATAGAAACAGGAACTATTCTATGATACAATACGTAGAAATGTATATTGTTAAAAATTAAGTGAACATCATAAAAATCATTAAGTAACTATGCATTTTCGTAAACTATTATAACATATAATTAATCTCTAAATAACTTCTACTTACTAAAATTTAATTATTAAATGTGTCCATTGTATTAATTTATACAAGTAAAAAGATTAATAATCATAATATTATACAAATCTAAAGGTACACAGATTTTTGAGTTATTCACATTTTTTTATTTTGTAAGCTATTCATTCACAAATATTTCAATACATGAAATTCGGGTTAAAATATTTTTGATTTTTAATTATTGTATAATATATTTTATTGTTAATGATTATTAAAAATGTATAAAACGAATAGGTACTTTGAATAAAACATAATATTAAGTATGATGATATTTATTTCATGATAACATATTATTTCAATTTAAAATTATTATTCAACTCGTATATTCAATACTCATTTTAATTATAGTTCCGTGTTTTGTATACTTATTGAAACATATGTCGATGCATCCTATATATATTGTATAATATATAAATAATTGTCTAGTTTTAACATTTTTCAGTACTTATAATTATTACAGTTTCTTAAAATATGTTGTATGCACTTACACAAACATATTATTTATTTAACATACATAGGTAATTTTTGAACATAGTTAAGTGCAATATGACCAAAAACTACATTACGTTAATTTGTTTTATAATAAATTTATAATACTATAATCTAATCGAAAGTTAGGAAACGTGAATATTGTAATACATTTTTATATTGGAATTAAATCGATTAAATAAGTTAAAAGACAACTTTCAGTCAATTGCAACTCAACTACACTTGATACTATCAATTCAATTATATACTTTTTAAGTAGAATTATCATGGTTAAATTTTTTATTTTTTATTTTAAATTTATTATAATAATTAGCTTACGTATAGTACTTAAACAGACTTTATACATTAAGTGTTATAGTCAATAAGAACGCTTCAAATTAATCAATAAGAAAAAACTATATTTAAGGAGAGGCTAATTTCTTTACAGCAGGTGAATAATAAACGAGTTAATAAAGTTTAAAAAGAAATGATTAAAACTATTTTAAATTATACAGTGATTATAATTTAATATTAAGAATAAATCCGTGCAAATTGCAAAACATTTTAATTTTTTTTTTTGTATTTTTAACATGTTTATCTTATAATTCTGTAATGTTAAAAATAAAAAATTCAAATAAGTGTTTGAGATTTATGAATATTAATATGAAATTATCTTCATAATAAATGACAATATTTTAATTAATTTAGCTATTAAAAAAAAAAAAAAAGAAAAAAATCATAGAACCAAATAAATATCTTAAATTAAAATGTAGTTTTCATTTTTATCAAAATACTATTTAGTAAATTATTTTTAAGAAATACTTAAAACAAAGTAATCGCATAAAAATAAACATAAGTACTACATATTTTAAACTCAACCATAATAAAATATTGAACATTTTAACAATAATTTTATCATTTGTCACGTATTTTATACCATTAATAATATAGCACCAATCAATCAAATTCGGAAAAAGAAGTTAACACATTTTATGGTGGATATTATACCTACAATTGAATAGGATCTATAGAACATACCTATCATATTGTTATGAAATGAATTTTAACCTTGAACAGTATTCTTTGTTAGTTCATTATTATTAATAATATTATGTTCATTTTCTAAAAAAACATTTTTATAAAAGAATATGCGAAATAAAATATCAATATAAAACAGATATTCATACGTTTTACTCTTTATACAAAAACAAGTTGAAAATTTTAAAAGAATATCCGATTACAAAGTTAAAAATAAATATCACTTAAATTTATAAATAATAATTAAATTTAATAATCAACTACATTATCTAGGCAAAATTATTGTGCATATTAACAGGCACGTAGCCATGATTTTATTTTTTATTTTTATTTAAGGGGTGTCTAAATAATTATGAATACAATTTTTAACTTTATTTTTTAATATAATTGATATATAAGATCTTTTCTCTTAAATTTTAAAAAATTTCGAGGAAGGGGTTCAGGCCTTACAGAACTCTCTTGGATACGTACTTACTGTATAGTAATACACAAATATATAACAATTTAATATGAAAGAAAATTTGGTTTTATTCATCTTATATTAATATTAATTGAATGATTGATTTAGAGCTGTAATTTGTATGCACTATAAAATGCATTTAAAATTCTCGTAAATGTATTTTAAATTCTAATTATACTAGATTCGTTTATAATTTAAAATATAAGAAAATATCTATTTTATTTCCAATTATACCTAATGCTTTCTCAGTATAGGTTATTATCTGAGTTATTGCGCGTCGGTTCTCATAATTAGTAATTAATATTATTATCATATGCCTACTAGCTAATATATAATATAACATAATGCTAGTATTAGGTCTTTGCTTATTATGCATTACCGTTATAATTACTCAGTAGATACTCGTGTACATTTTTTATGTGCATGTTTATAAAAATTTTGCTTGAACTCACTATTTCTACTTTTTAACTGATATATTTTAATTGTTAACTTATTGACTAGTTAATTAAAAATCAACTTCATTGTATAAACTGATTAAACGTAAAGTAAATTCAAATAAAAATATATAGCGCACACTTAAGATTAAGTTCGATGACGATTTATACGGTATTTAAACATTTAAAATGAATTTTTTCTAACATTATCGCAATATAAGGTCACCTATATTTATAGATGTCCCCAATTTAAAATGAATATTTATTATAATTTTCAAACCGGTTAATTAATTATTATATTATTATATGCTCCTATATTTAAAATTTGTTTGAATTTGTTTTGTTGTTATTATATATTGTAACGGTTTTTTATTAATAACAAAAGCCTCAGCATCCAGGTCATTAGCTGACAATTGTTTACTTATAGGTATAAATTATCATTTTCTGTTGTATACAAGTAATAATAATAGTAATATTACAAATATATTAATGCTTGTTGAAATGGTTTTGAATTTAATGTGTTATACCTAAATTATATTACAAAGAGTTATCTATCCTAATTTCTTTAATACAATTTTCAATAATTTTCAAATATTTGTAAATGGCATTTGTTTCGTTCACAGGGACCACATTTCTGTACATAAGTTGTATAATCATTGTATTTTATCCTCATCGGTTATACATCAATTGTATTACGCAAACAACACAATATAATGCTACATAGAACAAAACAGAAAGTTAACAGGAAGTTTTCGACAAACAAATCAATAATCATTTAAAATATTCCATTCAAGCAATCTATTAGAAATAAACATTAGTAAAGCATCACGCAGTGATGAGTATATGTTATTATCATAACGTTTTTTTTCTTTCTTTTATTCCGTTTAGACAACGCATTTTGTATGTGTCTATTTATCACAAATGGACTCTCGTGAATCGTGATACTTACCTATCATCAATTTTTACGTCGTGTTTATTGTTATTCATTCATCGTTACAGGCTAATCCCAAGCAGAGAAAGCTTTTTGATATACAAGTATAATATTTTGTTTAGTACCATCCTGCGGTTATTTCAATAATATTGACATTATCATCGGCGTCACAATTATTTCAAAGAAATCTTTCTCTGGACTGTTATCATTCGAATATACCTAATTCGATCATAAGTAATAACATAATAATATTATCATTCCGCGCGCGTGGCACGTCACGTCTGATTATGAAACAATATTTTCACATATCATTACCCATCCTTGATGATTTTGTGCCAGTATTGGATGCCTCGAGATCTTTCCGTACGCGTAAACACCGGAAAAACCACCGAAGCCTTCTTCGTGTGGGTTGAATTTCATTGCTAAACAGCTTGTATCGTTTAAGATATGCACCAGTAATTCTTTAGTTATCGTGTTACAGGTGTATATCCTTTAAAAAAAAATAAAATACTGCTATTACAATTCTTATGGTTTCTACGCGACACTGCTCTTCATAGGTTCTATTTTACTTCCCGTTTTGAGTAATCCCGGTGATTCAATAATATTATTTTAAAATTCAATAATAAATATAGCAATATACTAATTAATGAAACAATTTGAATAATTTCGACAATAAATAATTCATACTTTATCTTATTTACATTTGAACTTGTTTTAAAGACGTGTAAAACTAAATAATAAAACGACTAATGTCGTAAAAAAAAAAAAATATGCTCAAATAATTATTATAATATCTTTGATGAAAATTATTTTGATAAATATTTTAGATAAAATTAATTAACGTCCAGAACTTGGTTTAAAAAATTCGTCCCCAGTTAAAATGTGTGTATGTTGAAATTAATTTACACACATAAAATACTACATTATTTTGAATATAGTACAAACAATTATTAAAACTTCATTTTTCGTAAATAATACCAAACTCCAGAGTTACTGCTTATTCAATTTTAAATAATAAATTTTAAAAATATGATTTAGATTTTAGGTAAAACGTTTATAATGAAATAACCACTATTGTCAATTATTTAGAGTAGGTACCTTACTAATATACAGTCAGGGATTAAAAATTGAAATCATAAGCAATACGACATACTTTATGTAACACAAAATGATAAGTGTAGGCTGTAGGTATAGTACGAAATTCAAAATTATGTAGGCATATAATTTTTATTATCTACTATAATTGATTAGAAAGTTTTTATTATGTTTTAAATTAGGTACCTATTCGTAACAATGTAATCTATTACAAATAATAATATATATGATATTATTTTTTATATTAAATAATCTTTTTTTATCTTAATCATAATAATAATTAATAATTGTTATCAAATATACTAAAATATACAATTTCAAAAGATAAAGGTAAATATTATTTTTAACATAGAATAATAGATAAATTATAACATGATAAATCAGCTATTCCGTGATTTTATAATGACACCCTTTGATCATATACAACACTATAATATAATAATATGATCTAAGATAATACCGCCGTACGATTAGTAATAATAAAGATTTATATTTGAAACTAATAAACAATTTAGTAGAATTTAGTCGATTAACCATGACCGTCAGAAATGGGGCTGTGAAGGTTAATCGAAAAGATAGTAGTCAATTATCAAGATAATAATATTATATAGGACACGAGTACAATCTTTGTACATTACCTCTACGCGATAAAAGTACAGAAGAACTTCGATTTCGCTGTACGTGAAATAAGCAATTTATTTAAAATTATCAAATTATTATTATCAGGAATATAAATTTATAACACTTATTACATGGATTAAAAAATATACAATAAAAATAACAAAATATGCAATGAAAATATAGTGCAAAACAATAATTTTAAAATAATAATTAAAATTAAAACAAAAATAATTAAAAAATGAACAAAAACTTTTTAAGCTTTTTAATTAATAATTAAAACAATATTTTTTTGCCAACAAAAATTTGGAGGTAAATTTGATCCACAGCAATAAATTTCTCATAATATGTCTACAGTAAGAACATTTAGATATTTTAGCCTCTGTATGCTGATGCTGTAATGATTAAAATCATTTAATATGCGCTGTTTGAATTTTGTAAGAAACTTCATTCACAATTGAACGAACCTCTCACATGACTTCTAACACAAATATTTTGTTTATAAGACATGAGATATGATCCTAATGGTAGCTCAATGTCATTTTTAATATCTATAATAGCTCTAACTTAGGTCTAAGGTAGTATATTATAGTATTGTTATTTTCTTGTCTTCTGAATTCATTATTAATACATTAAGCGATAATAGAATATAGAATTACATAAATGGAAATAGCAAAATAGTCCAAAAGTGAGCATACATAGATTATATCATATATATATATATATATACATATTATTTTATACATTCAGCAAGTGTTATTGTATTATTTATTACTTTGCTAATGTGAGTTATTATTCAGTATTACAAACATTGAAATTGGAAACAATGTCTATTTTATTTCAACATTTATAACACGATAATAATAAATAATAATTTATTATGTCTTGCTAAAAATACATTTTTCTTAAAATATTATGTATATAACAGTAAGTAAAAAGTATAACTAAATAGGTATCACAAAAAAAAAACACGTTTTCTAATAATACATGAGTACGATAAAATATACATTTTTATATGGGTTTTTATAATTACTGCAATACTAAAAATTACCTAGTTACCTACTTTGAATAGATTAAAATCTAACTTTTTAGTATAAATACTATACTTAACAATGTTCAGACTCAATATAAGTATAGGTAATATCACAAAGTACTTATATAATATTATAATATAATGTAGTCTTTTTATGAATAGTAACTGAATACTAACTAATGCAATGTTTACTTTACATCATACTTAATATCTTATTGCTGTTGTAAATTAGTATATCAGGAAAAACTCATTATTTTATAAGTGCAATTCTGAATTCAATGCGTTTTAGAAATTCAGTGTAAAATTAATAAACTAGACATTCGCGTGGTAGTGCGTATAAATGTTTAATATGAATGTTATGTATGCTCTTTGGTCTTTGCATCAGCATTTTTATAGGTATTAAATATTACGTATTTTATACATAAATGGATTATTTAATATATTTTGTAAGACAATAACGTTTAAACATATTTTTAATCCACAGTTAAAACATTCTGACAAAGTTATTCAATTAGTATACACCAGTAGTCTTTTCACATCTGTTCATCTAAAATATATTTTACTAAACTTTTACTTAAATATAATAAATTAAAGTAAATGAAATACGTTTTTAAAAACTGTGATTTATATAAAAAAAAAATTGAATCCATTGTTAAAACTATTTTCTAACAGCAATAAAAATGTTAATTACATGGATCAATTGTAATAAATATTCTCATGTTACCACTTACTCATTATTTTAATAATATTTATTTAAGCGGATGTGTTTCCTCTTACTATTTATTTTTGTATGTCTCTTTTTACTTCCTTACTTCCAAGTCCACCGCAATACTATTTATCCGCTTAATAAGATATATAATTTTATTTTATTCATTTTAAATTAAATTCATCTTAACATATTAATATCAAAAACTCTTTGAATAGTATCACGTTATAAGTGCAATTGTAACTAATACGAGTATATTACACTTAATACTTTATATAATAATGGGTTTTCAATTATTGTTCTCTAACACTGATGTATTATTATATTTTATTTGAAAATTATACTATATAAAGATATAAATACTAAAATTATTAAGTCATTTTTTTGCAGCTATAATAGTAATGGTAAATACTTAACAATTTAAAACCCTAACTATAAGCATACATTTTTGTTTATACTATACATTATGAGTATCATCGTCATTTGTTTTCCAAGAAATCGTCATGCATTTTTTTATTTGACGGTTCTGGAAACAAAACTATTTATATTTTAATTTAATTTCAACGAATCTATGTCTGATCATTGAACTGAACTACAAACCACTTTTTTCCGTTATTCTATTTCTTCCTCCAACAATAGATCCCCAGACTTTTAGGCTATAGGTCACATACATTATTAGTATTAGAATTAGGCATTGTAATAAACATTTCGTTACATATTATTGTGATATTATATTGTGTATTCAGGTGTGTCAAAGTTTCACTAATTCGAGAAGAAATCTCGTTAGATAGGTACGTAGATACATCTATAGCACTAATCTTGGCAATAATGACAGTTGCAGTTTTCAATGAACACTGATTATATATCTAGGGTAATCATAAATCATAAACCACTAGGTGTATGTATACAATATATATTATATTGGACACTGATTCTGCCGCGGAAGCAATTTTTGAAGCATATATAGTTTGAGGAAATTCGAGAGAGGAGAAACAAACATAATTTACCTATATAGTCTCGTTGTCCTAGACCTTTCTCTTCAGGGTCTAATGTATTTTTACTTCACTTAACTTCACTATATGCGGCGAAAAACGATAGGGCGTGCCTTACATTTCTCACGAAGTGGTTTATTTTTTCACTCTTTTATTATTATACTTATTTGATTATCGAGATAATAGGTTCGATGAGATATTTCAGATTGTAAAAGTGAAAATTAAATTGCACCGTAGTAAAATTATTATAGCTTCACGTATTGTGTGATACAATAGACTAGTATATTGTTATTTTCAAAATAAATGTAAGAGTATAATATAATAGGAAGTATATATGTTACTAATAACTTGCTAAAATGTATTGAAAAAAAAAAACAATAAGAAGAAGTAAAAAAAGGTAGGTGTATATTGTAATATAGGTAGTAAGGACCTCCTTGTGAAAAAATAATAGTGTGACTAGGTATTAAACATTGCGATCTTTGATTAGTATTAACTAACCAATGGTGCAGAGCGAAATGTTATGGTTAACTTATTTCAATAAACACTGCTAAGTTAACTCGTGCCAAACGTATTGTTAAAAGAAGCATTGGGTATCGGCATTGACGGTATTAATAATTAATTTTGCATTCTACGAAACCATTATATATAATTTATATATATATATACATATAGGTATGTCATATAACGTCGATATAATATCGTTAGTAAAAAACTTTTTCCAATAAATAAAAGTATTAGGTATCAATTATTATTATAAGTATAAGTTAATTCTATGATTTCTGTGTATTCAAATAAATATGACATAATATTGTGGTTACGCGTGTATTATGTCAACCATAATAATCACTATAAATATCGAATATCCAAACCAAATTATACACCGAATTCAATAATCGTAAAAAAGTTTGTGCTGAGATAAAAAATAATAATAATAATAAATACGATGAAAAACGATAAAAATAATATCTACATAGTTTTTTATTTTATTTTTTTTTTTTTTAAATCTACATAGTTAATAGCTATATTTCCACTGCACTATATATTAGTCCAATAATAATTTATTGAGTTCATTAAAATTATTAATCATTTTAAAAGTTCAATAGTTTAAAACGATACAATTCTATAATACTCTATAATTATATAGTACTAGATATTAATACAGGATGTTTCACCAAGTATGCTCACTCTTTTTAAAATCTTATTTAGTGAATCATTTTTCTGAAAATATTGACGTAAAATCAAAATTCGAACAATTAGTGTTTAGAGTTATTTAACTTTGTTTACAAAAGATAAAAATTCCAAGATATAATAGGTTTGTAAGATATAAAGGTTGTGGTAATTTGAAAATGTTAATCCATCGATATTTTAAAAGTTTGTAAACTCCTTAAGTAGTACATCAAATCTCAGCAATTTTAAAATACAGTTTTTCAATTTTTAAGTATATTTAAAAATTTTAATAATTAGAATTTGAATTAATCAATTATTAAATAGAAGGTATGACATTGTTTAGTGAATCAGCCTATATGCAATATATAAATTTATGAACTTAAATAGTATATAATAATAGTTTTAACTGTTATTAATGATTGAAATAATCTGTTTAATAAACCTTTAGTTGAACATTTTTGTACATATTACATACGAGTATATTACTATTATTTTCAAGATGACAAATATAAACTGCGTATCATTTGTTATGTCTAAGATGACATCACTTTAACTGTCAATTTGTAAGCCATTGTAAGATAGTGGTTTATATAGGTTTATTTTTTTTTCCGGTTCAAATTTGACACCACGGAAACATTCTTTATTATATTTTTTAACTTCTATGATTAAAAATCTGGACATTTCTAAATTATTCAAATCTAAAAATGTTACTATTTCCAAAACAAACAAAAATATCTATTTCATCGAAATGTGTTATTTTTAGTAATTCGTGTTGTAGAAATGATGATCAACTGACCTTGTACTTTCTCTCTTCCGTCTCCTAGCATTCGATAATACCACGTGATCCCGTTATACATACTATATGTACTATATAGTATACAGGTAGATAGAATCACCGAGGTTCTAGTTTGAGACCCGCCAGGACGCCGTACGACTCACACACACCTCGTAAGTATGTATCATTATAATATATAACCACATAAGATTCTACGCACGATTCGCACCCGGCATTTCCCCTTAGGTCAGAGGCGGTTGCTGCTGCCAAACGAGAGTTAAAGTCGATACCATATCATTACTGTTATATGTATCTACCGAGCGGTTTAATGATTCAATTTTTTTTTTTTTTTGTACAAAATTTTAAACGTTTATTACGCCAATATCCGTCGTCGATGATTCGTAAACAATTATTGCTCGTAATGGTAATAGTCGTACACTCGCACACACGGATAAGTAGGTATATTATAAGAGACAGCAGCAACTAGAGACGGAAAAATAACCGGAACGTGAGTCACGACTGATGAGCGCGAGGAGAACGTCCCGAGGCGGTGACGTTGAACTTGAATCGCGGGGACCGGTAATGAAAACTTTTGTTTGAACTATTATATTATTATGTACCGAAAAAAATTCCAACCGGTCGAGCGAGAAAACATTTGTCCGATGTCTAATATATCTGAATAGCGTTCGTTTTATTCATTGAACTAGTTTTATATAGTTACTACACAATATTATAGCGTATATAGTAAAGTACTATTTTTTGTCAACATGACTCATTTACCGATAAGGATTTTGCAATGGATCTATGGTTACGTTCGCCACTAGGAAATCCGGTCGAATGAATGACAGTGTAAATCACATAATTTTTAATTTACTTAACTTTGAGAAAGTTCCCTATGGCATTTTAAACATTTTTCTTACAAATAATACCTACTTATATACGTTAAAGTTATAACAACGTTTGTTATGTGTTTTATAATACGTACCTATAAATATATAGCTCGGATTTAGAAGAAAAGAAACTCTATTATTCACATAATTTTAAATTTATACACACCTAATAATTATGTTCATGAATATTACATAACAATCAATAACAATAATAGTATTTTTTTTACATTTTCACTTGTAACGGTGTGTGCTGGGTACAAATGTTTCAATTATAGTAAATATGCGATACACAAATTGAATTTATTTTATACACACGATATAAACAATAAAAATATTTTTAATAAAGCTGATCAATAAATAAATAATATAGTATACTCACAGTAATATGTAATTTAAATTATTATACAACACGAATTATTGTAATAGATTAAAAGTAACAGAAAAAATGATTAAAAACAATTAATACTGGAATATAAAATCACTGACCTTTTTTTTCATTGTTCAAAATTTACTAACTTTATATTACATCAATAATTGTACATACTCATGAAAAAAACATTTTACATTACTGTGTATTATATATAAATATAATTAAAACTTCTATATTATTAATAAAATATAATAAAAAATGTAAGTTAATAATAATTTACACCAAAAGCTTTGTTGATTTATAAAAAGTACTATCATAATAATCAAAATAAGTAATGTGTTCAAAATAAATTAAGTAAAGTTATAACTTTAAACAAATTTAATACATAAACGATTCTATAAGTAATATATTATTTATAAACTTAATAGATATTTCTAAATGCAAAATATGTAACATTTAATAAAAATATTAAATTTTTAATTCTTTTCTTATCACATATTTTTTAAGTTATTATACTTATTTGAATTTTTTTTTTTTATATAAAAAAATTAATTTTTATTATACCATTACTTATGGGGAGAAGATGATATCTACTTAAAAAAATGTTAAGGGTAAAATATCTTACTTCCCAAAAATAGGCGAGGGAATATAGTGTGCATGGAAACTCATCGTTGCGCAACAACCGAAAAATAATTTATTATCGTTTACCAATTAGAAGATACCAGTTATGCACTTATGCGTCATTATTATACGAGAGAGTCTTCAAAAGTACCGTAACTATACTTTACTTGTGGTATGTGGGAACAGTCTAATGTCATTGAAAATCCAATCTCATACTAATTTAATATTCTGCTGGTCAATGTATTGCACTGTCGAAACATAAATTAAAATCCAATGATCGAATTTTCTCTTTCACTTGGCATATACTATAACATTATGTAGCTTTATATTTTATAGTGGTCGAATGGTATTTGTACTTGCCGATGTTCAAGTAAAAGATAATATGATTAAGGAGAACGGTCCCGGGTCAATTGATAAGCAGGTATTAACTACTTATTCAATTCAATGGTTTAACGAACACATGAGAAAACTAGTTTTTTCTTTCGTGTTAATACTCGTAGTCATACATTATTGGATTGTCGATTTATACAAAATGCGCATCGATATTGAATGGAACATAATATTATATATGTTATACAACGCAAATAGTGCATGTAAAATATGTATTTAAGTACAATGTATCGTTTATTCGTATATAAAAGAATGCAACATACTTGGAGTAAATTTCAATTTAAATATATATAAAAATGTTTTTTTTTTACTTATCGGTTTTACGAATGAAAAAACTGTAAACGGTATCCAAAGTATTTTAACCCTTATTAGTTATTTTAAATCAAAATACCATCTTTCTATTATTTTTAGTACAGATATTATAAATGAAATATGTATCAACTATCTGTATTTTACATGACTATACCTACCTATTTATACCTAATGATCTTTGTATTTTGAAATCATCTCAAAAATATAAATCGACTAAACAATTTTAAATGTATCACTAACATCATAAAAAGTATCTATTATACATAATACAATTATTTAGAATTTAATATATAATATTTTGTAATTTGTATTTGCATTACAACATGACTGAATTAGCATATTCATATTAACTTTTCAAACAAATTTAAAACAGCAGATGTATTTTTTAAATTTAATCCCGAGTGTTTATTAGTAGGACACATCCTTTTACATTATCCAGTTATTAAGGTTTTCAAAGCACATTAAATCAATTCTACCATTTTATTTTAAAATATTTTAAAATTTATAATATGAGTATATTTTATTGAAATTACACGTTGAAGAATTTTATAATACTATCACATATACATGTGATACGATTTGTTAATGAAGCAAAATATTTTAGGTCAGAGATTTATTTTTATGTACACAGAAACAGACGATACAGCTTATTATCATAATTTATATGTATGTCATAAATATAATACAAAGTATGATATTTTTTTACAGATTATAGTGATTATACTATAAGTAAAACATTGATACACAAAGTAACTACAATATATTTCAATTTATACATCGTTTATAATTTCAATAAAAATACATTATTGGTAATATTATCATAAATTGTATTCATCTTGTTTCAACACATTTAATATATTTATATTTTTTTAAATGTTAAACTTTTTTTTTCATTTATTAATTATCGACGTGATATATGTTCATCATACATTGCATAATAGAAAAAAAAACAAAAAAGAGAAATTTCTTCATTTTATTAGAATTATTTTTAATTTCTATTACCTACCAACAAAAAATTATAATTTTTAAAACCAATTGTTTAAAAACTAAAATTTGCTTTATTAGAACTTTGTTATTAGCTTATTTATACATTAATCATATACATCTATAATGTTAAATAGTATAAATTGAGTGAAGTATTTAAAAAAAATAACACATTATTACAATTTATTGTCTTCCATTCGGCCACCCATTGGTTATGAGTTATGACTCACAGCTCAATTTTGATTCTCATAAGCTTAGGAAATAGGTCACGATATAATTTATTAACTAAAAAATATAGATACTTGGTAAAAAATATTTAATTTTAATTTTACGAAGCAAATAAAATGAACATAATAATATGCTACTAATTAATTCAAAATATTTGCGTTTTTTCACATACAAACTAATTTTTAAATTTTTTATCAATCATTGTAGCTTTTACCTTTTTTTTATTTATCATAGGTCGTTTTTTTATAGAAATTTTTTTAAGTTCACATTCAAATAACAAGTATAAAAAAAACCGACAAAAGTGGCGTATTATAGCATATTACAGTGAAACCATTATGAAAGTTACATAAAACAATATTAATTTATAAATATTATGTTTATAATAAATTTTGAACTTTCACAACAACGACAAAACTGGACTATGAATACAATTTACTCAGGAAACGTTGTCAATAATATTATACTACAGTTATTATTGTTATTATTATTATTATTATTATTATTATTATTGTTGTCATGCTGCCACGACTCTACGTGTTCTGCGACTATCAGATATTCAGATTTATTCTATTTTATAATATGAAGTCTACTAAAATGTGCAGAGGCCACCGTTAAAAGGAATAGACGTACCTACGATATTTTAAGTTACTCAGCATGTGAACCACGGTTTTTTTCGCTCACTGTAAATAGCTTCCTAACACATTTGCATTTCATTATTATAATATTTACCATGTATCAACAGTGATTGTTTATGCGTACGCGTGCTAAGAGAAAACATAATATACCGCGATGCTTATAATATTATATAGTTATTAGTTTAAACACAAGTTGCCGCTGCACATTCGTCAAGAGATTTAATAGTCATAAGCAGCATTACTTCACCATCGGAAAAGAACATCAATAATTTCTGGTCATGATGACGGTCTGCCGGTTTTCACATCCGGAACACAACGACTGTTTCGACCTTTCATTCGCTTAGGTTGAATTCCTAATATTTTTTTGAATAATAGGGTATACACGATAATATAAATATTACACTTATGCAACACACAACCAAACACACATAATTTATACATAATTCTGCGCCGATGCAATACTCAAATAATATCGAGTTTTCACTTGATCCCAACGTGTTTGTCCCAAGTCTACAATCACATTAATCGGGAAAATTTTTATTCCAGCCATTTCCGCAATCAATATCAACGATGCAATTTCTATTCTATACTAGCTTTCAAACAATAAACCAAATTGTTAAATTGAATATTAAGATTAATTTTAGTTACTTACATCACTTACCAATTCACAAAATTCTAGAATTCTATATGATATGTCAGTATATAGACCTATAATTAAATAACAATAATTTTATGATAATATTAATACTATTTATATAATAATCTATATGATGTTTTTGTTAAAAAATTAGTTCTACCTATCATATTACCATTAAGAGCATAAATTACAATTATAGTAGTGTAAAAAAATCATTATAAACTATCCTAAGAAGTAGAGATTGACACATCATCTTCAATCGATATCATTTTTCGTAATATTATGCAATAGTTTAAATTTAACACATCCATATCAGAATAAAATGACGATCTATAGTAATTTACACACAGCAGAACTCAAGTGCTTAACCAATTTTTCAAATTAATCTGAATAATATATTAAAACTATACTTATTTTCTTATAGTTCATCATTCTTAGTGATAGAAATCTGATGCAAATTATTAAGATAAGCATACCTTGAATATATTATTTTTCAAGATATATAAATTGTTAATACTATTACTCATTAAATATATTTTTATGAATGTATATAAGTTAATATTGAGTCATATTTATTTTCAATTTTTAACAATTATCATACTCCTTCCTTCGCCACACAAAAGTAATGTACACGCTTGAACATGAAAATCAGTTCGATAATGTAAAAAAAAAAAGAAAAAGATATAAGGACCTATGACAGTTTTAATACAAGTATGGTGACAACACAGTAATGAGGTGGTAATGAGTATAGAGTAATAACGATACCAGTATTAGATACGTAATCAAAAATGAGTTTTTATTTCTTTTTACGAAGATCTTAATTATATAACTTTATTTATAAATATTGCAGCTCAAAACTATTAGATAAAATATACAAAAAGTATTACTACATTTTATGTGAAGTTAGAAAAACGATTTACTGTAAATAATTGAAAAGGGAGGGGATATTTAATTGTATTTTAAAGATTTGGTAACTTTTAGTTCACTCATCAATGTTATCGAATTATTTTAATAATTTTAACCAAATCGGCTATTTTATTAAACGATTGTTAAATATTTTTATTTATTTTCGTAAGCCTTAATTAAGTCGTCAACGAATCTTAAACGACACGTACGACTATCACAATATAATCGGGTGGGAAACATGCCATTTAAACAGAGGTTGTAATTTTGCGTGTACGTGATGGTTTAACGTAATGATAAGTGATAACTTATAAAACTATTCTATTCAATATTTAGTATTAAAAAAAAATAAGCGAAAACAAACACAGACCCGGTGCATTTACGTGACTTACATTCAGACGTTCGTATGCCATTTGGCACAATTACGAATGTATTCTTAGTGCCAAACCAGAAGATTTCGAGATTTAAATACGCTTTCATATTATATAATTATAATGATGATGCGATAGATAATAATAAATAAATGAATCACGTTAATTTACTAAAAGTTGTCATTTTAAAAATAATCGTAAACTATGAAAATATAACGTTTATTAAATATTTATAGCTTATACATCTAATAGGTATATAAAATCATTGAGTTTTCAATATTACATGTTTTTATATAATATACTCAATAATAAAATGTCCTACAATATGGGAATTCCGCGGAAAAAACATCCCGCTTAACAGTAGATGACTCATTTGCTATTGACCAGGCGAATACGCCAAAGCTACATATGACTCATCTGACGGCCCTAAGGCCGAAAGTGATTTCGATCCGACAACCCCAGATTCCGGAATAACACGAAGGTTAATAGCTTCGACTAAATACGGGTTCAACATAAATGGGTATAATATAAAAGTACATTCTACTTCTATTTATTTATTTTTTTTTTTTTCAAGAAACATTACACCAATAATATTTATTTAATTTTTCTGTTTAGACTAAGTCAATTACTTTATAGTTGATATTTATTGATGATCGATGAATATTAAAACGTTTTATCATCGAATAATTTTTCAACGTAACAAGTTAAACACAAATCTATACTGCTGGACACCCTGACTATTTAATCAAAATATTCATTACGATTATAATATTGGTAAAAAAAAAAAATTAAAAAATTAAAAAAAAACAGATAACATTATTGTTACACATGATATTTTTGCTTTTGTTTATTATTAAGTTTATGAAAACAAAATTATAGCGATAAGAAACGTTTATAAATATTTTTTATAAGATTAATTGTTTAACATTTTTACTCATTAGATCGTCTCAACTGTATCAATATGTTTCATTGTTGCTAAAGACTCTAATCAAATTTCAAGCATAAGCGTATCAAAAACCTTGATTTATGTTTCAAAAACAAACAAGAAATGCAATTAATGAACAATAGCAAAATTTAACTATGAAATTATCATTTATGGGGTTTCTCAACTCACAGATCTCAATAACTGTACCAGAATTAAATTAGTTTCAACTTTGAAGGTTTTCTAAAGTAATCAATTTAATATATTAAAAATATAATAGGTACAAAGTGTTGGAAGTCCAAACTTTCTAGAAAAAAACTAAATAAATTCTCATTTATTTTAGATTCTGAGTGTAGTTTTATAAATACTGATTTTTATTGTGTTAACTATTTATCTTTTTGTATGAAAAATAATTTTTCTAGTGACAAAAAATGTCATCACTATGAATAGAAAATCGTGTTAATTATCTTTTATAATATTCTACATAATAAGCAAAACAACATTCAGGTATTCTATAAATCTATAATATACTCTCTGATTACTCATCTAGCCGATTTATAGGTTCTGCAGTATTTTACATGACCAGTTAGTCAATAATAGTGTATGAAGTATTATCTCATGAGTGGGGAAGTGAATTACAATATCTAAATGACAAAAAATTCAGAAATAAAAATGGATAGGTACATTTGGATAAGTATACCCACGCATAATATTACTCACAGAATATTTCGACGACCGGATAACCTATTAAAATAAAAATATTACTTAAGTATTAATTACTCTATGTCAATCATTTCTACCTACTATATACTATATTATATTAAAAAATATTTTTGTGAAAAAAACAATCATAATATATCTCATTTTAAGTCTAATAATTTTGCACAAAATATAAAATAAAAATCCAATGCGTGAGCTTTTGACTACTGATTATTCGAACGGATTACCCATCACACATAAATTGAAGAATACACACATCACCTCGAAGTGAAACTGTGCATTGACGATACTAATTGCTGGTAACAATTAATCAGATCACGACCTCATAAAATATTTTTATTCTATTAAACTATTATGCACTTACAGCATATTGGAAGACTCTATTTTCGTAGCAAATGAGCCGGTATCAATTAATGGGGACAAAATAATAATATCCACGGGCTTCGAGACTTCCAGATCGTATCGCGGTACACCATATGTTGGCGGTTCCTCTTTAGATCGTTTAACCACGTGACGCTCTTCAAGAGCAACATATTAGAATAAGTATACGCGCCCATAACCGTAGTATAATGTATTATAGCCATCCCAGAAACTATACACCGAACTTCACATTGTTCGCGGGTCAACACACCCGTGTAATCGAACTCGTACAAGTCGTAAACAAGTTGGATTTTAAAAAAAAATGACCGCTTTAACTCTTGACATTTATGGTTTCGTCTGTTCATTTATTATAATAAAGAATTACATACCTACAGACTATCCGTCACACTATTGTTATAATTATTATATTTTTAAAACGAATAACTAGACAACTAAATTCTAATAATAATAACAATAATACCATAGATGCCATAGTCTATATACATTTATTCATGATCGAGGTCTGAATTCACCGCGTACATACCTTAAGTGTAAATATCGGTAACAAATTACAATAAATAGGTAGTTAAGTTATTTTTAAAACGATTTATAGATGTGTATAGAAATTAGAAACCATAATCCAATAAATCGTACACCAATAAATGCCAAGTAGATACAGGACACGGCTATTGCAATATTTAGTATTTGAACATTAAATTAATACATGTATAATTTAACAGTAAAAAAATATCAAATATTTTTTGCCACATAGTTAGCAGCAAACACAATCGTTTTTAGATACTTATCAAAACTTTTTTGTACATATTAAAAAAATAGTCGTCGAATAAAATTTATGAGTAATTTATTGTGATTTGTCATACAGCGGAATTGGCCGATAAGATGATTAACGAAAATAGATTTAAATGGATGAATGTAAGCTCTATTAAATATTCATAATGTGATTACTTAAACATTTACAACTTTTTATTTATAATAATACACGTACCTACTACCGGAACTTCTCTACTATATTCACAATTTAATAAAGAAATTGTGTATACAAATTATTATCAAAATAATTCAGATTAAACTTCACTTATCGCTTATCAGTTATCTATAACTGTTGATATTTCAATGTTCAAACAATTAGTACAAACATGTTTTTAAACAATAACTAACTGAGTTAATAAGTAAAGTAATATCAGCTGAATAACACTAAAATATCCCATAGCACATTTCTTACATACAAATAACGCGTAATGTAAAATTATTTTAAATTCAAATAATTTACATTTATAGTTTAATCTGTCGATGTATTAACTAGGATAATTATTGAATAATGACTTATAAGTTATAACATAATATTTATTAAAAAAAATATTATACTTAATGCTTTTCATATTTGGACAAATGACAAGTTGTATCGTTATCAAGGTTTTATTTTATCAACACTTTACTGTCCATTACAACATAAGCTTAACCATTTTTGTAATGGGATGAAAGTCAAAATCCTTTTATTATTATTAGTCACGAAAATTTAATATATAAATATATGTATATATGTGTATCAATATTTCTTTCATAACAATATGAAATATAATTGCAATAGGATGACTTACTCTTAAATAGGTACCACATAACAATATTATTTATAAATGTATATACTCGAAAATTAAATTGATAAGAGTAATCATAATTATTAATATTATATCTAATATACTCTGACTTTTAAGTTTTATTATTGTATACATAACTATTTGAAATAATATCGACAGTAAATGATGAAGAGGAGCAGATAATTTAATTAGTTATCGTAGCCCGTTGGTACATACATAAAATATTAAATGGTTAAATAGTAATAAGTTGATTAATTTAATAGGCCTATAATATAGACATTATGATTCAGGTATATAAAACATTTAGTTCAACTAGTAACATATACCTTTGAAATAAAGGTTAAAATATTAACAATCATAGAACGTAGATAATCTATATTTGTATGATAACACTGATTTTGAAGATTTTATAAGAATAAGTAATTATATCCATTAAAGAAAAGTAATTGCAGTCTGAAAAATAAGTACAAGTCCTACGTTTGTGATGTCATTTGAAGCATGTACGTAAGTTCTTTGATATTCCTACTTACTTATTTTCGACGAACGACAAGTGATGATCGATGGATCTAAAATTGCTTTTCAAATTTGAATATCTTCTAGACAAGTATTAGTCTATGTTAATAAATTATTTTCAGTTGAGTAAGTATTAGACGACACATTTGTGAATTATTGACGATACCTACTTATCTAAAATCTAAACTCCAGTCATCCATCCGTCTACGATTCTACGATGTGAAATTACGATCTGTTCACGAACAAAATGCATAATGCACATGCACAATACGAATGGAGACTGTTAAATTGGAGGATAAATCGTCTAGAAATCAATTATTTGTATAAAGGGTTCCATACTATCTAACAATCCATTAAGCATATTTATCTATAATTTAATATAAAAGTCAAAATATTACTAACAGTATGATTGTAAGAATATTATGTTGAAATTAAAGTATAACTATATAGATAATATATTGAAAATATTATGTAACAAAAATAAAACGTACGGGTAAATAAAAAATTTCTTGGTTAAAAAAAAACTGGTTTTTTTCCTTATCTATAGAAAAATTCATGCCAAGTGATATTTTTACGACTCAAAGTAAACAATACTACCGCGATATCCACGGAGCATTCGGCGGGTTTTATACTCCTACTATATAATATGGTATGGTTAGCTTCGTACGCAAGTGAGAAACGTTGACATTTCGTTAACGTCTCGAGAGAAAACTCGATACCTACCCATTATTTTACACGATAACAATATTCTTCAATGGCACCAAAAAAAAAAAAGAGTACGACCACATAGCATAAAGCGTTTAACTAAAAGATACATGATTATTTGGTAAAATAATTCGTACGTTTGGAATCCCGACATCGTAGGGGTCCGTACGGGTACACGCGTTATAACAAAATACATATTGTAGTGTTACTATTAGTTGGTTTTGTTAGGTAAATTGTTCGATATCGCGTGCTGTAGTTATTACTGCGAACCTATGTCCGGCCACTACGCTCTAAGACACAGCACTATTAACACGACCGACCATGACGTGGGTACTAACTACTATTAATTAACTACAATTCGACAGCATACCTCTGACGTAGCTCGTTGCGATTTTACTAATCGCGTCCCCGGGTCATGACTTGTCGATGGAGGCGATATCGCAACCCATCGCCCGGTCGTTTTTTCACGGTCACAAACGGCGCGTGGGTTTTGGTTTCACTTGCACTAAAATAAATTATATTTCTGATCGACCGTAAACCAAAATCGGATGTTGGCGCTGTAGACACGTTGCGTTCCAATCGAAATGCGGAAACTGGATAAAAACGGACGCACTCGCGCGACGGACCTGACGTATACGTTTGCCGGACGGACGCGACGCCGAACACGTTGCGCTGCAGCAGAAGCACTGCACCGTCGACGTCGTGCGGGCACATGCGAATCCCGCGCGTTCGCCACAAACAACGGTTTTCCCCCACCCCCCGCAATCGACCATCGGTGGGAACGGCCCGCGCCTAACGCAATCGAGAAGTCGTCCGTCCGTCGATAGGTATTGATATGTCGTACGTAATATTGATAATATTAGTAACTATAATATTTTTGTTACGGTCAGACCCGGATTAAGGGGGGGAGGTCATAGAGGGGAACCGCGTTCCCGAGGTCCACGTATGTGAGTAGTGGCCCGTATGGTGTTGTCAGCTAAACATGTAGTTTATCAAGTGGTGGTCATTAATGTTGTACTTTTTATAACAAAAAATAATTAAATTCTAAGATATGCCTAAGAAGAAAAAAACTATAACTGTAACGAAAATGGTAGGTATATATCACAGCACAACTACAATCTACTGTGTCTTTATGTCTTAACTCGAGACCGGGTTTTTTACTATTATATGTTTTTAGAACTTACATACTGTTTTTTCTCCAGAAGTTGTCCGGGAGTGTCAACGATGACAATAGCATTAATAATATATACCAATAAATAAAAAAATATATGAATCTTTAAATATACCTGATCTATGATAACGTCTAAATTATAAAATCAACTCAGTGGAGCTGAGATAAGAAAAAAGGGAAACTATGAAAAATTGTGTAATAACAACTTCCGTTAATGGTGGGATTTTTCAGATTTATGCAAAATTTACCAATTAAATCATAATTTTTTTTTATTGAAAATAATATTATATAAAAATACGTATCTTTTTTAATTTTTCTACTGTGAATTCTGTATAATAGTACTCAGATAATATTTACGTAAGTATCGAGGTAATAAAAAAGTTTCAACAGTATTAAATTACAGTAAAATAAACTAAATACTATATAATAAAAATATTATTTAAAAAAAATAACATTTTATTAAAACCTTACTTTAAATTTGATGAAAATATCAAGAGTAATTACTAATTTCATAAATTATTTTAAGTATTAATCCCCATATATAATTTATTGACAAAGTCATGGAGATATTACTAATAATATATAGTTTTATTATTTCTTATTAATGAGTAATTATTTATAAAGTTATGCCAATGAGCTCAATATTATAAAATTTAAACAGCCACAAAAGCAGAACTATTTTCCACTGATGTTGGCCCACAGCCAAGTATCTGAAGTATCTGTCCCTGAACTCGTAAAGGTCCTGTTCCTGGCTTGATTACAGTCAATACCAATAATTATTATCTATAATAACTTGTTAGTTATTAGCTATTTCATACATATGGCGTAGATAAAAGTACATAATGTAATAAATAATAAATATGAGTGAATATCAAAATAACCACCGAATCAAAATAATAATAACAACCTACGGTCGGTCGAGATGGCTTTTCGTCGGCGAATGCGTGTCCAAATTTATACGAAGGTAAAAGAATACACGATTCCGCTTCGTGCAGTAGAGTAACTGAAAAATACCTACTGCGCAGTACCCACAGCTCTCTCCTACTTATTCAACCAGTCAACCTATTACCCGTTTGTGACTATCGCGGACCTGCGACATTGGCATAAAATTGTCTGCGAATATGAACAAGTCATAATTATCGATGCTATTGCGACAACGTACTTTGTTCGAAGACACACATGTATACATATATAATATTATATTATATAGGTACCTATCTATAGAGAGGGAGAGATGTTTATTATATCGTTAACACGGCAGTCATCGAACCTATTACCTATATATTATGATTCGCGTGTCGGGGCAGTCGGTCGATTTACTTTATAATAGTAGGTAATATTATTATGATAGTATATAAGTACCTATTTTATGGCGTGTTATACTACATAGTTCGATGGTCGATTAAAAGACAACAAAAATGATATCTATTTTTTCTACAATATAATATTATTATTGTCTATATTCTATATGATATATGATAATATTATATTGTAAAAGTATAACATGTAACTAAAAATATCAATTACATTATATTTTTATCTGCGTATCGTGATTAGATAATGATTCTATGTAGATATATTTTTAGATTTAAATGTTGTGTTAGATACAACGATACATATTTTAGAATCTAAAAATTTATATAGGTAAGAATATAGAAAACGAGACATACAAAGCCATGGTCGAATGCTGCCGGATTATCAAATTGTATTTTACTATACTTGTGTTATATTACGTGGTACAATATGAACATAATATTATTTAATATTATATTTTAATGTTTAAATAAATTCGTGTAATATATAAATATATATATTTAAATAGAATGAAATCACTTTTGAATATTTTATTATTTTTTCATGGTAATGACTTCCTATTGAACAAATGAGTAGATAGTAGTATATTATGATAAAATTTTAGCTTTAATGTGTTTATACACATACACAAAACGCATTTTAAAATTATTAAATTATATATATATATATATATATATATATCGTATAGCAGGGATGGGCAACTCAAAATTACTAGAGGGCTACTTTTTAGAAAATTAAATAGAAAGCAAAAAAAAAGGTCATTCAAAATATGCATTTTAATTAAAATTATTTTGTTTATAATGTGAATTTTTAACTTTAAAATTGTATGTAGTAATTTGAAAATGTAACACGACTCACGAGCCAGATAAAAAAAGGCTCGCGAGCTACCAATCATCCATACCTGTTGTATAGAATAAAATTGTTGGTATAAAACTTCTTTACACTTTAAGGTTAGGTAACGTTAGGCAAATACGAAGGTACCTGAGGAGTATGGTCTATGTTAAACGTACAATTTAAGTAAAATAAAATAATTTACTTACATTTTAAAGCATGTATAAGTTGTAAGATGAATCTAATTGTTTTTATATATTTGTGCTTGCAAAATAATATATCAATGAACATTGGAATTCCATAAGTTATTATTATGATGTATTCATGTAGGTAGATACAACAAAAGATTATGTATTATTTACTACACTACCTATTTCTATTGTGTATTGTGCCGCCATGTCCAACGTATATATTTATATATATTATAATTATCTTCTAAAAAAAAAATTTTAAAAATTATAATAATATTAATTATGAGTACAAAGAATATTTTGATTATTATTGATTTGTTATTTTTGAATGTGCTTCAAAACATCCATCTTTTTATCATTGCATTATTCTACATTACTACTACATAATAGGTACCTATAGCAAAGTTACCGATATATTTTTCCGTGTACCTATAAACAATTACGACTTAAATAATACGTTTTAATTAAATATAAAAAAAAATACATTTTAATTTACCGTTAGGTTAAGCCGTTAAGGTTATGTCTCAATGAATGGTTATTATAGTTAATCCTCCATAAAATTTTTGGCGTTTTAAAGTTTAAACTAATTTAAATATTGAAATGTAAATATCTATTTCACACATTATACAATATATTATAGGTTTATAATTTAATATTATTACTTGTGTTACTTTTAGACTGCGTTGATAATTAAATAATCACATCGGATTGTATATTCTCAATATTATGATATTTTATTCGTTTATAATTATTTATATTTGTATTACAATACGACTTATATATCCATAATGTATTATTCAGACTCTGATATTAAATTATGTGGTACTTAACATTATTATGTTAGTGTAAGCATTTGGCGTAATCTCACGAGCCTATGTGAGGGGTTCACCCGGTTGTTTTCGCTTGCTTGACATATTATAATATTTTGAAGGTGCAGCAAACGGGCGTGAGTAAACGGTAAAGACTGCAGACGCCAACTTATGTTTGAACCTCTTAAATTACTATTGACTTATTTAAGAGTTCTTAGTTAAACATGTAAGTAAAAATATAATAAAATAAAATATTTTTTAGTTAAATTATAAATTTTCTAAATACTCAAATAGTTTATCCCCCAATAATATAAGGTCACATTACTTACAACAGTAGACAGTTTAATACATACATTTCAACATAACTTTTATTATTTATGTAATTATGTATAATAATCAAAATAATGTATACATTTAATTACTACTGTCGATTACTGTATCATTAACTTTTTAAAAATATAAAAAAATAAAATTATTTTCAACTTAAAACTTTTATATACTATTATACTAACTATTATACTCCTACAAATAATATTCACGTCATACTATGTATGTACATAATATATACGATTATTATTTTTAGGAGTAAAATTAATGCGATCTACAAATAGATAGCAGAGTGTTATAGTAAATAATATACGAAAACAAATGAGTAATAAAGTAAAGAATTGAGGTATAATATTTTATACATTTTTTTATATTTTATAAAATTGTCTTGTAAGGAAGGACATAGAGAACTAAGAAAAAAATATTATTGATTAAAAAAAAAAAAAAAATGATAAAACAAACAATTCGGTTTGCAAAGATAACAGTTAATCATTAGGTAGTGGGCTAGTTTAATATAACGCCGCAACAGGTTGCACCCATATAGTATATCATAAATTCTACACACACTCCTATAATATAAACTACAAATAAAAGTACAGAATGTACATTGTGTTATATTTCTTTGTACATAAAAGAAAAAACACAGTACACACAGAAATCATAATATTACATTTGAATGTATTTTATACTAAACGGATTAATCATTTAAATATTATAAAATATTAAAATCTACTACAACCATACCTTATATATTAAAACATTGAGACGAAGTATACCAATTACAAAACTAAAATGGTCAATAAGTAGCCAGCCACCAATAAAATTTAATGTCGTAAGAATACACGATGTGAGGTGTTCAAAATCGTTGAAAAAGAGATTACCTTAAAGACGCTTAATATTATAAACAGGCATTTAAAATATTAAGCTTTTTTTATGGTCTACAAAGCGTATACATTTTTTAAATTATTTAACTTCTGAAACAAGGCAATGGATTTAGAATGAATCTTAATACATCTGGGCATACCCAGAGACTAAATTCGTAGCAAATCATAAATAATAATAACCCCCAATTATTTGTTAAAATCTTTGTATTCATACATCATATCACTAGTAGTATAATAAAAACAAAATTCCTAATGATACTTTTTTTATTTACACTTTTTTAAATATAAAATAATTTGTTTAGTGTTTGTTTTTCATATCATTAAATAAAGTAGATAATACCTTAAAATTAATCTACGTGTATTGAAAATTTTATTACGCAAAGGAAAATTTATGGTATACATATAAGTTTCAATTCCCTGGTATTATTCTAGAATTATAAGTTTAATTAACATCGCTATTTATTGTTAAAATACGTAATTTCTTTAAACTTTGAATCACAAAATATAACATAAAAAAATTATTGTATTTATAATATTTTTAGGTCTGGTATGAATTACTTACTAAAAATAATTCATTATATATACATACCTTAGCTATTTATATTGAAGATTTTATAAATTATATACTACAAAATACTTTTAATTAGTACATTTTTATGACTTAAAGGAATTTTTTAAAAATTTTAACATCAAACGTCTATAAAACAAAATTGTAATATTTTTAATATTTATATACAAATATAAAAATTAACTTATGTGGAGTTTTCAAGATTTTGATTCAGCGAATAATTTTTATCAAAATGTATAGAAAAAAATGGAAAGTTTTGAAAACAATACATTTTTATGCCTTTAAATAGCTCAAAAAGATTTAAAACCATTTTATGAATTATATCATTTATATGAACATTTTAAACATTAAGTGATATTTTAAGAATCTATGGGACTATGGCTATTTGTTTTTGAATCATAACAAAATAAAGAAATACATCGATGGTTTAACTACAATGTTTCCCAATTTTTTTTTATTTCATTCCCCATTGTACATTTTCAAAAATCTCTCACCCCTTCTCTCAAATTAGAAATTAGATGACCTTTTTTTAGTAATCCGTACAAGTAAATTTTGCAAATTGACTATTTATATTATACAACTAATGCAATTTTTTTTTTATCATCATTTTAAAAATAAAATACAAATCAACTTAATAATTAATACATTTTTGAATACAATTTTATAAATAATAATTAAATATGACGGTAAAATTAATTCAATTAGAAATTTGAGTTTGTTTTTTTCCTTACCAAGTTTATAGTCCGTGAGTATATATTTGATAATGTGTAACGCATATCATTTTTCACATCCAACCAATTTCTTTGCTTGCTTTTTATTTGAAAAAACGTGGAAAAGCCTGACTCACAGAGATACTCGTATAATAAATTGTTATTGATGAACAACAGTACGAAGATTAATTTTTTTCGATTTTACTGATTGTAAAATGACATAATTATTTCAACTATAAAATTCTCGTTAAATCATCAAAAATATATTACCCCGTTCAGTATCTAAATTTCCCCATGGATGGGAACCACTGGTTTAGCATAAAATTTCCGTTTTTTCTCATTTTTTTTTTTTTTTTTTTTTTTTTTTTTGTTTTACAAAATTATTAAATAAAATACTTGAAAATTTTTAATTCTGACTCCCTAAAACATCACTTAAACATCATATGTTAAATCATACGCTACCAGACACCAACAAATATTAAAGTCGAAGTATTTTTACTGCCTCAAAAGGTAAATAATCTAATATTGATCAATTTATTAACAAATCTAGTAAAACTAAAATGATTATATTTTTCAATTTTTTTTTTTTTTTGTTTATTTTACACTATTTTTATGTACAAACAACCAATAAAAAAAGGTTATTTGTAACGATAATTATGTACAAGATTCCTATGTCAGTATTTTTTTTTTTTACTTATAACCAACTTTGACGATATTTTATTCGTTGTATTTAACGTGATTATCCAATAACTATCGGTGAATGCATGAGACAGTGTGATATTGCTATATTTCATTATTTAAATATATTATAACCACCACCGAAATTAACGTCAAACACGCAAATATCCCAACACTGCGGTATTATCTAACACAAAATAGTGCAACGATTGGGATTATCGTGTACAATAAAACTAGGCATTAAAACTTAACGAATTGAATATTGTATTTTATTAATTCACTGCACAACTCATTCAATAATGTTAACCTCTAGATCCTAAACAATTTTATTATGTTAAATTATTTCTTAGACAAAGAAGAAAAAAACGTCGTAAAAAAATCACAACCCGAATGTTGAAAATTTACCATGAAAACGCTAGCATAGGCCAATCGATCATTCGTCAATGGTCTGTCTACCGCTGACTAGAGCCTGAAATTGTTATTGTTGTCTACTATACAGACAGATAAGTGGATGTGTGTAGCTCGTTCGAGGCGCCTGTTTGGAACAAATATAAATTAATAGTATTGAAAATCAGTTATTATAAAAATAACATATTGTATTTGTATTCAATTTTGAGTATCACAAATTTACAACACGACTATTAACCAAGTGTCAAACAATACTGAGAGTATGGTAAAAATCATAATTTTTTTAATTATACTATTTGTACTATATAATATAGTTTTATAATTACAAATAATTTTTATTTAAAATTACTGCGAAAAAATGGGTTTTAATAATTGAGTAACTGGTACAATCTATTAGGTATTACCAAACAATTGAACTTTAGATTTTTTATATATTTAAAACATAGCTTACTGTAAAAAAAAACACAGACGAAAGTAGTTACGGTCTATGGTAAACAAACTTTCAACACATAATGTATTCCACAGTGATTAGCTTTCAAGAAAATAAATTATTGCTCATATTCACATTCTGAACATTTAGTATCATAAGAGAGTGATGTAGCTTATAGTAAATTTTAGAAAAATAATTTTTTTTTAAACAAATTTGTAAAAGGAGAAGTTATAATAATAAGTATAAGTAAAATCAACAAAATAATATCAATATATCTTCAAACAAATAATAGGTACAACATAACAACCATATGTTCTTAATAGGAGGAGACAGATACTTGATAATTAATACTGTATTCATTAAATATATGGTATTTAGACTTTAATATCTGACAAAATCGTAAAACAAAATTCGATTTTAGATAAATGTATTTTAAGTTTTTGATTCATTAAAAAAATTACTTAATTCTAACCAATATGATTTTTTATAATCATTATTAAAACCTAAGTTTTATTTATTTTTTCATGTGTCATCAAAATATTTAATGTTATGTTTTGAATCTTAAAAATACTAAATAGTAACCTTAATATTCATTGTAATAGTGGAATATGCCTGTGCGTACTGAAATAAATTACTATTATGTATATATGCATTGTACATCGATTAAAAATATATTATATTTTATTCACATGAGTAGGGATAACATTTCCATACTAAATTCATAAAAATATTATTCAATATTCCTATAATTTTCTCTTTATACACAACTGACAGCAGATCCTTTAATATTAAAATAACGATCTAGATCATATTGGTAACAGGAATAATACATTTTGTTATCAAGTCTTTCCCAATAAACTCGATTTTAAGGCGGTTTAATAACTAATGAATTATAAAAGTCTAAGGATGTTAGAATCGACTATTTCTTAAGGGTGAAAATTCAGATAAATTCTAATTTCATTACAATTCAGACATACAAATCAAACCATTTCAACGATTAAAAATGACTTACTACTAGTAAAATAGTTAAATTTAAATTTTTTTTTTTTATAATTAAAAAAAAAAAAAGTAAGACGATATATAGAAAATAAATATATATATATATATATATAAATACTTATTGAAAATTTCAAGATTCTGTAATTATTCGTTTTTAAAATATAACAAAACAAAGAATTCGATTTAGTCAAAATCTGGTTTAACCTAAAAATTCCCAGTTTTTCTAAATTTTTTATATGTTTTTTTCTGATTATAAATATTATTATATTATATTATTAATTTTTAATTCTGACCTTTTAAAAGTATACAATCAAACACTAGATACAATTTTCTATCTAAAATCACTCTCAAAGTTGAAAATTGGAGCATTTAATTGACAACTTATCGTGTACGCATGTGCAAAATAAAAAACCACATCGTTGTAAAATTAATACATTCATTGCTCCCATAAGAATCTAAAATACAAAATAAACTGAAAAGTTAGATTACGGACTAAAAAAAAAATACTTGCCATTTAAATTTGATTACCTTCAAACCAAAAACCTAATCTATTCATAAATGATAAATTTAAATTATTTTAGAGCGGTTTCTTCGTTTCCTTGAGGTTTTAAATAATGACTCTTGAATAATTACTTGAATAAATTTGAAAGTTTAAATGGACAAAAAAGTAAGCTATATAAATAAATATACAAATTAATATACAATATTAAAACAGGATTACTTAAAATTAATCAACTAATAATTCGAAATAACGTTTTTATATACTCAAACAATTAGTATCCTGTTTTAAAATATAAAATTAAAAATGTACTCCATCATTTAAAAAATATAAACGATGAAAATTTAATTTTCTTCAAACATTTCGTTTTATAATTTCGTCGATTTAAAAAAAAAAAAAAAAGTAAAACGTTAATACTTTTCAAGAAAATGTGTTTTTACTTCTAAAAAAATCAGCTTTTATATATAGGTAATAGCCAATAGGTTATAAACTCGTATAGTAAAAACATGTTTTTAAAGAAATTTATTACATAAAAGTATTAAGTAAGTAAAAATTCAAAAATCTTTTTTATTGAAAAATTAAATTTAAATCTAAAAATATACCATTGACTTCTATTTATTTTAAATGTATTATGTATGTAAGTTAATATATAGTCATTACTTTAATGATTATAAACTGCATAATGATAATGTTTTTTTTTTTCAAGAAATCACAAACATGACTATGTAATTTTGTACAATAGTCAAAAATATTTCATGTCCACTGTCAATTAAGCAAACTATCTCGATGAACTAAATATTACATTGATAATAATCAACCAAAAAAATATCTGAAATCTTAATTAAGCTTTATACAAGGTTAACAAGGTGTAATAATATTATGCCCATCTAGGTTTCGAGTACATTTATCCAGCGGCTTGATATATCAAAATAAATTGTAAGCTAAGTACTACTATATGACTAAAGAAGAACCTGGGCGAATTTAATTGCATATTTAAAACAAGGACAGTGGTATAAGATGGGTTTAATTTGTAAACTTTTTTCTCGGTGATTTGGTCCGGTTGTCACAAAGTATAATAACAAAATATAATATCACATAAACTTTTAACCTTTAACATATGATATTTACAGTGTACTCGTAATAATTGAGCAATGTATTATGCTTAACAGACAACTGTATATACTGGGACTTAATATGACCAAATATGATCTGATATTTGTATAAAAAATTTCGAATCCAAATCAAAGGTTTTCCGGCATAGAATTCGGAACGAATGGTGAGCACTTGTACGTGTCCAATATAAGCGAAAAGGTCATGCTGTACGTTTTGTCAAACATCTCATCACCCGATGAAAACGTATAACAATATTATAATGTATTATATTCCATTGTAAAAACCATATACGCTATGTCTGGTCCAAAATATTTGTCTGACGTGCTGATTAAGAAATGGAAGAAGTTTGCTCTCGCTTTTAATAAAATGAATTTCCAGAAATATGGACGTACATTTTCTTAACTATATAAAAATTGAAAACTACTCATAAGGTTTCACACATAATTAATGCTGTAATATTTTCTAGAACTTCCATACCTATAATATAATATTATTGTATACATTAAAGTTTAATTTTTTTTTTTTAACAAACTCGAATAAAATATAAATCATAGGAATGATAATGATAATAATATTATCATTATACAAATTTACAAATGATTGAGCTAATAATGTTGTTACAATTATCAAAATTTCATTCATTTTTCTAACTCTTTTACAAGTCATATAAATATGAAAAGGTTTATACAGAAAACTAAAAAAAAGAAATCAATATTTTAAAATTAGGGTTGAAGAAATGGATGAAATTTTGACAACCTAAGATGTCCTGTTTAATTGTATGTAAAGATTTGTTAGAGCACTGACGATAATTTGTGTAGAAAAATTTCGGTTTTTTCCAATACCAAATTTTTAAAATATTCATAGATTAAAAAATATTTTTTTGGTTTTATTTACAAATAAAAATATTGTTTTTATAAACTTTTACAAACGATTACAATTTTAATATAAAATTATTAAACACAATATTTAATTTAAACAAGAAGGTTGAGCTACGTATGTAATTTTATTTAATTAGTAACTGTGTATTAACCTATAGGCAAGATATATTATTATTAATACTTTATCAGAACATAGACAATAATTAATATGTTTTATGATCGTTGTCAAAATATGAATAATATAATACATATTCGAACATTGTATAATAAAGTCTATCATTTTTCAAATACTTGGATTGCTTATGTCATTTTAATAGGATAAACATTTTTTTCAAATTATAACGATCCTTTTTTTTTCTGTAAATCCTGTAAATCATTAACCAGATTTTCTTTTTTTTTTTTTAATTTTGATATAAATTAATCAAAACTTGTACCAGTAGTTTCTAAGTTAATGAGCTTATAGTTTTATAGGTAAAACAGCTGATGAACATTTAATGTTTGTTGATTTCAGGATATTTTTTACAAACTATACCACTGTAATAAAATAATATTAGTTACTATGCATCAATATAATTTTAAGATCACCATAGCCCTTATTATCGTAGGATATCATCCTTAATATTGGAATTTAAATATGTAATTCAGAAACTACTTGCATGCATTTTGATATATATACATCAAAGAAATCATACAAACAATTTAGAATAAAAAAGGTAGTTCTCAGGGGATATTTTAACGACAGACAGAATTATTTAGTAGAAATTTTATTTACTAATATGTAACATATTGTATTTTTTTCCTTATTTATTTTTTTTTTTTGCAATTTATATTATATTCATAAAGTAAAAATAATGTTCATTAGATGTATTGAGAAATGCAAATCAATATGTATTACAGGCACGACATACAAGATATAAATTTACATTTATATAAAGTTAAAACAAAAATTCAATTATATATACTGGGTGGTTGTAAAACGCTCATTATTTTAAAAACTATTGACATTTTTAAAATATCTAACTTACATAATCTTAGTTGCTAAAGACAACATTTTTATACAAAAAAATTGTTTTCTGTTTTATATCGTAAATCTTAAATAACGAAAACATGCGTTTTTATTTTTTTATTCTTAAGCAAAATATTTTTTGAAGTTTTTCAATATATCAAAATCGAATTTTTGACGAGTAATTTTTAAACTATAACTATTCAAAATGTTGATGAGCAGAGTGAGTGAAAAGAGATATCTTACAAAATGTCGATCCTCTCTGTTCATTAATTATACTTTAAAATTAAAATAATTATATAAAATAAACTAAACTAAATTTTATTCATCGACATACTCCAAATAATATTCTACTTCGGAATATGAAATTAAAAATATTTGTTTGTTACTATATAAACTACATAAAAGAAATATTATCAAAAACGTTAATGTTTTCTAAAATAATGAGTCTCTTACATTCAGTGAATCACTCCGTATCTATGGGATGTAATAATTTAGAAAATATGTTCATTTTACTCAAAAATATTTAAATATATCATGTTTTCCAAAAACGCTAACTCTGTATATAAACTAAGTATTGACAATTTTCAAGTATTTTAATAAATATTCATTATAATACTCGTCAGCCTCGAATTTCAATATGCGCCAAGTTAAAAATGATCTTGAACGAGTTTACAGTTGTTTGCCGTGAGCTGATGCCAGTGTTGTTTAAATGCTGCCAATATATTTTAGTTATAATACATTTATTATAATATCTAAACAATAAAAAAAAAAAATTATAATTTAACTGTCTGTTTTTGTCTAAGTTAATCTTCAAAACAGTTAAACGGAATTTTCTCAGGTATAACTGTATAAGTAGAAAGCGTTCTAATGATTAATGATCAAGGAAAATTTGACATTTTAAGATTATAGGGTTATAATTTCACTTTTATTAAATTTAAATGGCTATTTAATATTTATACAATAAATTAGCTTTAAAGTTATTGATTAAATCGTCATGCTGGATATTTTAACTTATTGGGTATACTACGCAAAGTTAGTTTTAAGCGTTTATAGTTTTATACTTTTTATAAACCCATATTCTATCCCTGGAAAATTGAGCTAAAAAATAGGAATATACTTTTAGTCAAAACTTATTTTTTTTTTATGTAAAATATGTTAAATCATATTTTTCTTCAATTATGAAGTAGAAACTGCTTAGCGAGTTTCAATTTAAACTATTTACTTATATCAGCATTAGTATCCAAAAAGTGTTAACTAATAAGTAAAATTTATATGCTATTATACACCATAAATGAAGTTTATGTTAATTAATGTTAATGCATTAAGATATTTGAACAAATAAATTATCTCCGACAAAATAAAATTGTAAATAAGTAATAACGGAAAGTAAGAAATTTCCCCTCTCCAATCACTCCTTCAAAGTATAAGTATGCCCATGGTGCGGTCTATGGTACAATGGTTCATTATTACTTAAATAATATTGAATATTTTCTTGATAGAATAAAAACAATTATTACTTTACTGGCTTGGTTCGAATTACGAGTAAACAAAATTAAAAAATAAAATTAATCTATTATAAACTTAAACAAATTATGACTATAGTAACTATATAACAATAATTTAAAAAGTATATTTTTTTTTAAATTTATGTAGAATAATTATTATAAAAACAGTAAACATACACAATTCTTAGCATTATGTAAACTCCAACATAATAAGTAAATTATGTTTCATAAAGCACTTACTACTCAAGTACGTATACAAGAGAGAATATGGGTTTCAGATCCTCGCATAGGCCATTTTTTTACTGTATAAAATAATGTTTCTAGTATAAAAGCGACAAGCGTTCCAAAGGAATATAAAAAAATTGCTGAAACTCTGTTGTAAATTTTTATTTTGTCACATCCAAAAAACGGCAAACTGTTATACTAACGACAAATCAGTAATCAAAGCGTTATGTTAGTTTAATATAATATATTTATATCATAAAAAAATATTATTAAAAGAATAAAATTTGACGGATCAACAAATGCAAAGGCCGTCGCCATTGCAACTACGACACACGCATGTCCGTTGATTAATAATACATTTTTCTATATTAAAAAAAGTTTTAAAAATAAAAACATAATGCACAGATAAGTTTTACACATTTGTACTAAAAGATTATAAATTTTTGAATATCTACTAGCTTATAGGAACATTCCTATAGTTCTAATTCTGAAGAAGTACCTAATTGGTAGATTAACTAAAAAAAAAGAGAATTAAATTTTGTATTTTATTTATTTGTAGTTTTTAAATAAAACTTATTAAATATTCATGTTTTATTATTTATTATTTTAATGGCACACTTAAATACCTTGGTCTAACACTTAACCAATGCTTAACATGGGCTCAATAAATATGAGAAAAAAGACTATCCCTAAACAATCAGCAACATAGGTATGCTTAATTAATAGTTAATTTGTAATAAAGTTATCCCATTTAATATCAAACTACAAAATGTACAGGACATTGTTAAGACTCATTTAGATGTGCGAACTTGAGCTATATAGAAATGCTAAGAATTTCAATCTGAATAAAGTACAAACTTTTTAAAATATCGCCTTAAAAAAATTATTAAATACTAAATACTACTCCAGTTATATCAAACCATACTCTACACATTGATTATAAATTAAAAACAATTTATGACGAAGCTTAATGTTTCTAAAAAAATTTCATATTTGTCTTCCCATACAAATCTACTTATTAAAAACCTATCATCCCTCACAAATTGCAGGTAGCCTTTCGGCCTTCAAGGAGACTTCAACGTAAATGGTGCAGAGATTTATGACATTAAACCAAGAATTAAAAATAATAATAGTAATAAAAATAAAAATAAAAAGTAAAATAAAAATATACAAGCCCTAAATCTAATTGAAAGTATCATCACTGGATAACTTCTTTTCTTGAATTAAACAACTCATTTTTTTCCGTTTTCTTAACCCACGTATATTATATCTACGGTATAGATGATATATTTTCTCCTAAAAATAAAAATAAATTATTTAATGCACATATACCAAGGTTTAAATTTTTTTCTTATCCCCCTCGCATAAATTTGTATATACAAGCCACTGCTACCACCTACTTAATTTCATACTTGACAAACTCCGTAAGCATTATAAAAATTGCTGCTAATACCCTACTCAATAGTTAACAGCAATAACCAATAACATATCTAATCAATTCATCTGATTTTGATTGACAAACAACGTCAAAAATAAACCACATGCTAAAAAAACGCTAAAAATTCTAAAATAAGTTGTTAGGTTTTTATGTGTTTTTTTAACAAATTTTTTTTCCATAGTTTTTTTCTCGAATGATTAAAATTATAAAATGTAAGAGACCGATTATAGTACTCTCGGTTTCAAAATTGTTAGCAATTACAAATATTATGTATACATTTTTTACAATATCTCAAGATGTAAAGATTCTAAGCTGTAGCATTTAAATACACATTTTATCTTTTTGTTTGAGTTGTGCCCATATAATTTAGATGTCACTTTTTTCATCGAGTATCTATACAAAAAAAAGCTGAAAATTTATATTGGTTTGATTAAAAAAAAAAAAAATTAGATACTTAGAGTGCTTTATTGACGTAGATCACTTACTTTGAAAATTATTTTCATTTTCATAGACATAATTTACGTAAATAAACTGTTATATCTACAATTAAATCATACGTGATTTGAATCGAAACAAAAAACATGTTTTAATTATTCAATATTTTAAGTATTTGATCATCATTGTAGATTTTGACTTATATGAATATAGATAGTGCATGTAATTATGTATAAATAAATCTGTAAACAGTTTTCACTGTTTTCATTTAATATTTTGTTGTTATTTTGACGTAATGCTTAAGTCGCCATGACGTATTTACTCAAACGCTGTAAATGGTTGTCGGTGAATGCGTATATATAGGTACGTATCATGCATTAGTGTAGACACTAGACAATAGTAAACGAGTAGTACGGGTAAAAAACTGTTCAATTTCCAAACCAGTTTTCATTTCACTCTACGACGATCGGCTGACTAGCAGATTTTAGAAGCTTAGCGCAGTGCATTTTTGTCCGTACCTCCGTGCAAATATAAAATATTACTACAACCATTACAACACTACTTCATTAATATGGCTACATTACAAGAGGTAAATTTTAATGATAAATAATATAAAAGCACAATGAATTTAAAAATAATGGACATTTAATTAGTTTTGTTGTCACAATATAATTTTAAAACTAAATTAATATTTAATATTTTGTATTACTATAACGACGATAAGGAGATTTTTGTATATTCACGTGTATATATTATAACAATTATTGTTTTTCTGTCGTGCGCATTGACAATGCAATCATTATAAAGCACTAAATTATTAACAAAATCCACCGTAAGCAACAAACAATTCAATTTTCTTTAAATTTTTAATTAAACTATAGTGTAAAACATCAAGTAGTTATAGGAACTTTTTTGTAAAAATCTAAGTTATTCACTATGCATTGATGATATCGATCCTTAAAATATTAATGTCTCCAGTCTGTCTTTGAGTACTTTATCGCTGCAGCTATAAATAATTTCGAATATAACTCATACGTACCTACATATTTTATTATTACAAAATAATAACAGTTGAATTTCTTCTTCGGTGATACGCAAAAAATAATTTATTTGTTCATTTTCAGTTCTAAAACTCTTCATTCAAAAAATAAAAAGTTCTCTCTTCTTAATGACGATTTCGAATAATAATATTATACAACACGTTTAAACAAAATGTCGTGACTCGTGATGTCAATAATTTTCAATGCGAATTATTTATAGTATGCAGTTCTTATTAATAAGTTTTATACTATACGATTTAAGTGTGTGATAATAGTCATTAATAATTATCATGACATGTGTACATTTCAATATTAAATTATATATATATATATATATATCTGTAGACAGTGAGATGATCAATTTCTATGAAATTGACATTTTATCTTCCAATCTATAATTATACCTACTTGATACGTGTAGTTTTATTTTCTAAAGAAAACTTAATAATGTGTTGTGAATTTTATTTTTGCAGCGTACAATTTTCACCGTTTTATAACCACTGAAACTTTTAAATTAAAACAAAGGTCTATAACCTACTTCTCATTATATTATATATAATGAATTTCAATTATAGGTATGTCTTGCATAAAACATTTTTTTTTTTTTTTTACTCCAATCAATTCAATGTCAGTTACAGTTTAACCTGACCGGATAATGCATAATATATTATAATACAATATTGATTATTGTAAGTTTATAATGGATAAAATCTAATTTAAGTTTGTGAATAATCTAAAGAGTTATTTAATTTTAATCCTTAATGACTTATTTCGTGAAAGTCCTAGAACGTTATAATAATTTAACCAATTTCATATTATAATAACATTTTTATGTAGTATTTAGACACGTTTCATCAATACCTTACACTTTACAACAGTTTTATTTTCAACGTTATTAATTTAATAATAAATTTCTCCTTGCTAGAATCGCGGAAACACGTGTTTATTGCGTACTGTAGACCGCAGTATTACAAAATATAATAATATAACTGCTATAATTGTAGAAAGCCAGAAAATTATGTTAGGTACGTTTTTAAAATCCAGCAGACCGTTGACGTATACATAATAGATTTGTAGAATAAGACCACGCGGAACGCTGTATGAAATAATTTAAATGTTATAATATGCGAATCGACGCGCAAAATGTATCACAATGATTTCAAAACGATCTGTGATTGTTTTCGCGGACATGAAGTACAACATATTACTTAATATCAGGTATTAAGTCCTTAAAATACTGCCTGCACTGTACACAAATACGCATACTATAAGTGTTAGCTTTGAATGTCTTTAAGACTTGGAGAAAAGACAAGTAAAAATCAAGACAAATTTCTCAAAAAAATATCTATTTTTCACTTCGGTGTACGTGTACTTTATAATGTACAACAACAGTCGTGTGCAATTACGTCGTTCAACACTCGTATGCCTCCAAGTGCATTTTATTTACCTGTATTATATAGCTCCCCAGAGGTCAACAACTCAGAGAAATAATAACAATCATTTTCGTTATACGTATGCATGTATAGATAATGAAGAAACAGCACGTCGGCAGTGCCTTTATAATATTATGTTGTATACGGAGTACCTAACAGCTATAATATATAAATGTATGAGTAACCTTAAGCCTACATACATACGCGAGAGATTTCTTCCGCTTCCGTGTGCACTCATATTATTATATGATGTTCTATATAAAACGTACACGCTATATGATATTGATCATCACGTAACATAACGTGCGTAAGATGTGGATATATATATATTATATACGTTGAAAAACAATAATAATATTTTGGGTTCGTGGGTTTGAGGTAAGAAAAAAATACAGCGCTCGGTCAATAATAATATTATCGTTTGACGGATGATACCTATAAATATAATACAGGTGTATGATGTTATTATTATTGTTGTCGATTCGTTATTTTGATGTTACATGTGTATGTTATGTGCGTGTCTCGTTATGATTGTTGTTGTTGTTTTTTTTTTTCCACAGCGTTTCGAAGCGGCCGCTGAAGAAGTGAAAACGCTCACGAAGAGACCGACCGACGTCGAACTATTGGAACTGTACGCTCTCTACAAGCAAGCCACAGTTGGAGACAACGACACCAGTTAGTATATTGTAATGTAATATATACATAATGTGTTCGGTGTGACGTTGTGTTTGTACATTACTTATTTTTTTTTATTGTATATGCACACCCGGACGTGAAAAAAATTACTGCAAAGTAAAGTAGAACATTTATAATATTACAATAGTATATTATGTTCGTAATGCGTGTACACGGTGCAAGTTTATGAAACATAAATTTAAATTTTAAATGCATGAGAATTGCTATCGCATGGTACAGTAAGGATTATTACGTATATTTTTATATTCAAGAAACGAAAAAAATAAATCCATACGATATAAGATGTGCTTTAGCTTAGAGAAAAATTGTTAGTGATTGAGCCAACATGAAGTTTGACAACATATTTGCCTTTTACTCGGCTTGAAAATATTCAATATATTCTTAAGACATTCGTGATCTTAAATTATGAATTATTATTAATTATGATCGATTATTATGATTTAGTTAAACGACTTTGGGTTGATACATTTCATGGAATAGTTTCAAAGTAATTCGACTCATTCGTTTATCTGTTAAACCTGTAACATAAATTCCATAAAATCAAACTCATGTAACTGTAGATATATAATATGTTCGGATTAAAACAAATATTAAAAAAAAAATTAGTAGAGCCTGGACAACGTTCATATATATTATATAACGATCAATTGGATAATAAGTAATTAAATAATCAAAAATGTGTTTGCGTTTCCAATAAAATATTATAATATCACAGTATTAGGGAACAGTGATTATTATTTATGAATCAAGAAATAGGATAATATAATCAAAATTACCTAATTTTTTGCGGCATAAAGAATTAGCAAACTTACACAATATTTTATCAAGATCACTTATATATCATAATATTTAATATCAAGCATAAATTATTGGTAATTTGTGCGAGTCAAAAACACTAATTTGTTTTTCATACCTTTATAAACAGCGGCAAACGTATTGTCGTTAAATACATTTTCTCTGCGATTTTATTTTCGTTATCATAATACTTCTTATTTTCACAGCAATACGTCGAATTTAAAATTAATTTTATGCTGACCTATAACAATAAACAACGTTATTTATTACTTATTAGTATGCACTCTAATTTACGCTTTGTATGACTTTTGACATTTGACAAAACTCGTACTAACAAAAAATAAGCCTGCGTATTGTAGTAAGGGTGTATATTTTCGCACCGTTGAAAAATTATCGAGATTAAAATATTCTAAACATTAAACAGTTATTCACGTTCAATAATTCATATTTTGACGTTTTCAAATTTAAAAATAATAAACTGAAAACAAATTCAGTCGTGTATGCTAATACTTAAATATAATAAATTACGACTCTAATATAATTTATTTAATGCGACTCTTACCTGAAAACAAAAATCAAAACTAATATAAAATGAGCACAATACGTCACAAATTATGTAACTTACTTATTTACGTATACATCACACATTCCGTACTTACCTACTTATTTATATGAATTTACTAATCTTAATATGACAATATTATAATATGTAAATTACAGTTTATAATACATTTTTATTAATTTAATAAATATAGGCAAGCCCGGTATGTTTGATTTGAAGGCCAAAAAAAAGTGGGAGTACTGGAACAATATTAAAGGTACTTCCAAAGAAGACTGCCAAGAAAAATATATTGCAAAAATTGAAGAATTCGTTGTCAAATACAGGGATTGATTTCTAAAAATAAACTAATATATTTATAAATTTATAATGTATCTTTTATCATACGTTTTTTTCTTTGTTGTTCACTCGTTTACAAAAATCAATATAATTTAAATAAATAAACGATTTTTTTTTTATGTATTTTAATGTAAAATACATTTTAATATTAACATTCAATATTGAAAAGAATTGAACAATTTTAACTTTTAAAAGGGTGATCTATTATTTTCTTTAAAACCTATTTTACGTAAAGCTGTCTTTCGTAAAAAAAAAAAATGTAAGGAACAATTTAATATAAACTAAATTTTTAAATTTTAAAGGATCATAGAATGTGTATAATTTTTTATTGTATACTACTCATTATTTTCATTTGATTATTTATTAAGTGCTAATAAAATATTAATAAGTGTAATATTGAACATTGTTTTGTGAGTATTTTCAATTTTTATTACTGTTGTAATAATTATTATTGGGTATAATAATGATTAATGAATAATGACCATTTTTATTTTAATATTTTTGTTATATTTAGTCAACTTAAAAGAAATCAAAGAACTCACTCTGCTGTACTTATAATAAGTTTTATATTTACCTTTTCATTGAATTGGTCTTCTGTAATAGTTGTGTTAAATTTTAATTAAATTATAAATCGAAAATCGATCCAGCCTGTATTTCTAAGGAAAGTTTATTGTATATTTATATTTCATAATGTTATGGCGAGATATGTTAAACTAATTTTTAACAACAATTTAGCATAAGTATATTTTTTAATAGCTATTCTATAATAATTTCATATTTATATTATATACCATTATACATATAACTTATAAGTAAATATCAACGTACTGTAGAACGGTATAGTTTCGTGTTATAAATTATTGAATATACAGCTTAAAATAAAACAAAATATTTTTCAATATTATTGAATAACAATAGGTTGAATTCATAGTGTAATATATCAACCTTTTAAAGTTAATATTTTTAGCATTACAACTTAAGACACAGGTTTTCTTTCTACCAATTTATAAATGTTATTTTGGTATGTATAATTCTAATAACTTATAATACTATATGGAAAAATCAAATTTTTAGATATTTTTTTTTCTTAGCTTCTATCGATTATGATTGGGAGGCAAAATTATTTTAAATACAAAATGTTATGTTATACAATTATAATTAAGTTTTTTCTGAAAATTATACAACAATATTTTTTTTCAAGTGAATTGTTATAAATTATAACTTATAATATTGAGGCTGTTATATAATTTAGAAAAATTATAATTATATTTTTTATTGACGAATAAAATATTTAGGTTAATCTATGAGGATTCTTCACAAAATATGTGATTATAAACCTAATGTTTTAGTTAGTCATTTGCCCAATATATTATAATGAATCAATTTTACGTATCACCATTATTATTTACATTTTTAAATCTTTAAACATAGATAGGTCTAATTTTAAAGTTTTCACTATCAGGAATGTTTATGTTGACACAATAACTTAATAATATTTTATTATTTTGTACACAGCTCTGTATGCAGATTTCCAAATTACAATATTATGTTTTATCGTCGTGACTCAAGATGTTGTTGCTCGTTATTATCTCTCTTATTATTATTTTATTATTGTCGACAAATGACGTATATATGACTCATTAATTTATTTTTTTAATACTTTATCTCTACCTGTTCGCTCGATGCTTCGACTTTCTAATCATGGAAATGTGGTGAATAAATCGCAGCGTTTACGTAATAAGGACAGGATTATCTAGATTTCATACTGGTTTAAATACAGTTAACCGAAAACTATTAAAATTATACACTAATAGACAATTATAGAAATCTTCTCTACACGCCACATAAACAGAATAATAATAAAAATAATAATACAGATTATTTTTGAGTAAATTTACAAAGTCTAATTTTCAGTAAAATAATTATTTTTTAACCAAAAAATGGCGTGGATAAAGCTGAAATACTAGTATGGAATACTTTTATTTTGATACCATTAGTTTAATAAAAATAAAAACTAAAAGTATTAAGTTGGTTATACTTTTTACTTATACTTAACATTCTAATTTAACAGTATTAAAAAAAAAATAGTTTTATAATGAAAAATACAGTCCGTTTTACACATACAATGGAATATCATGATTAAATGACATACCACATGATAATCTAATTTATATGAGTTTTTGTTTTTTAAATAACTTTTATAGAAGAATTTACATTCTATACTACGTATATGTACAATGAGTAAATTTGTGGGAAAATTAACAGTGATGGGGCGGTGAAGAGGAAATTCACAGTACAGCAACCTAAAAATTAATTTTAAATTTACAAAGTATAAAGAAGTTCTCTAGATCAGTTCCAGTTGATGTGTTTGATTGGATTGCCAAGAAGTTATTTTGAGTGCAGTTGAGATTTGATATGATTTGAGCGTTCTCTTGTATTTTAGAGATTTATATGAATTATAACTTTTTCATTGAACCATAACTGTATGTTACTATCGACATACTTAAGAGATTCAAAATCGTTTTGTAATAATAGTAATACAAATTACAATTATAAGTAAAATAAATTGTCACTTTTTTAAATATTTTGAATGTATTTTTTTTTTAAATTTAAATCTTATATTTTGAAATTTTTTTATGCAATGAATTTGGATATGGATTTTGAAATTCAATAATTTGATTAAGGATTTTGCCAAGTTTTATCAATATCATAATCAATGATTATTATTATATTATATTCGTTTTTATTTACACGCAGCTTTATGATTATTACCCGACGGAATGTACATTATATTGAGTTCCTGTACACTAATTTATTGCGATTGTAATCACTCCTGTTTGTAGTGTAATGAAAATGTAAAAAATTTTTGTTTTACCAACAACCGTTGTGCATCCTTTCATGTTGATTTAATGAATATACATTTACAATAATTTATATTATATTGTATTAATAGCCAATTTTCAATGTATATCTATAAAAATGGATAAATCAATATCTGTACGGCTGTATACTTTTAATGTTTTTAATTGTTAATTATTTTTAAATACCTATACATAAATACAAAATACCACATCAAATGATAGCTTACTCATTAAACATAATAAGAGTATGATAATATTAACTTCAATCTCCAATAACATTTATATTAAATATATTAATAGATTATAGATTATGGATGAGTTTATTACATATTTATGATCGGCAACAATCTGAATTTATAAAAAATGTATATTTGCTCCGTGAAAACAAGCGTACAACGCAGGTACAATGTACACATTTTAATTATTAGTTATTAAAACATTTAAACGTAAATAATAATGAAAACCGTGTGATAAATTAAATTTTATTCAAATTTTAATCATAGGTTGGTAAATATATTAATATTATATTGTATAATGTATACGAAAGTAAACCCGATGAGTGATTGATGATTTTAATGTGTATTTAATATTGTTCATTATTTACCTTTTTATTTATTTGTTAATTTTTGTTACTAAATAAAAATATAATGATATATAGCGTCATGTACATTGTAAATAGATTAGTACAAAAGTATAAGAGTGTATCAAGGCTATATCATACTACTAAATTATTTATTAATTGTTATTGGAATCTCCTGTATACATATATTTAAGTACTTCGAATTTCGATGTTATTTTCATTTTCATCTTTTTTCTAGTATTGGGAGACAGACTTATTTATAAATATTTTTCTTTCTAATATTATTGATTATTATAAATACCACCGAATAGAACAAAAAAAAAAAAATAAATAACAATACAGGTTAAGGCCATTAAGGGTACTCACAGGTTACAATACCCACCAAACAAGTAGGTAACGACGTTACGTCATTAATTACTACATTTTATGCATCATACAAAGTGATGCATTGTCTATGCTTGGAAATAAATATAAAGTTGTTTTAATTTGATTTATCGTATTTTTTTTTTAAACATAAGTGTAAAATCTATAGCCAATAGATTATATGCAGTATTTAGTTTTTTATTTAACCAATCAAACATGAATAGACTATAAATTATAATAAACATAATAATAATAATAAATATGTAGCTACTAGAAAAATATAATTTAATGATTAATCAGATCTCATGACTTATGAAAAATTTAAGTCAAGATTTTCATACATTTTATATTATGATGCATAAATATATAAAATATAGACAATGATTAGATTTGTCCACTCTAGATTATACTATGTAGATGGTTCGATTGTTCGTATTGTTACAAAGTTTATTGTTCTATTGCTGTTAATCAGTCACAACTTGAAGTTATTATTTGAACTTGTCAGCTGTTAACACAAAAGTGATGTCAAGTATTCAGCAACAAATCGAAAAAAAAAGTTACATGGTGTGACTTGGTTTGGAAGGAGGAAAGAAAGAATTGCTTAAAACAACTCTTCAAAATAAAAATATATTTAATTTTTTTTTTAATTTTTACACAGATTTTCATTTTCATTTTTTTGAAAATAAACAAATATTATTAATTAGTAAGAGATAAAGAAATTTGATTGTCAATAGATCTATGTTTATTTTTATTTATTAAAATACTAGCAATATCAAATAATTATATAATTATATATTCAGCCATTTAATGTGTTTTACCTTAGAAACTATTCTGCTTTAATTTAATAGTTTCAAAAATATTGCTACTATTTTATCAAAATTCATAATATACTTTTTGGTTAATAGATTGTTACGCTTAAAACTTTTTTCTTCGATGTTTCTATAAAATAAGAAAAATAAAACACTATAATATAAGTAGTTTATCTAGAGCCAATACGTTAGAGAAATAGTAAATATTTGAGTAAGCATATTTTATACATAATAAAATTTTCTTAGAAATTGTATCACACCTATAGAGTAAACATAGTAAAATACTCACTATAATAAATAGAATATTGATGGTTATTAAAAAGATATGATATAACAATTAAAGTTATCTATTTGGATCCTCCAGTTTTCCAAGTTGGCCTATAGGGCTATAGCTAAAAATGTATCTAAATTATTTTTTTTATAATATTATACTATAATACATTTTATGTAAATAAATAAATAAATACCAGTATTAGTATTTTTTAAAATAGTACTAAATAACTACTAAATAATTGATTACTATAAAATACAATATTTTTTTACCTTATAACTTCTAGTATTTATATGTATATAATATAATTACAATCCATTCAATTAGAATTACCTACACATTTACATTTGTTATAATTAGTTATTAATATTTTATATATTACATGGTATACCATACCATGTTGTACTCAGTATGACAATATACGAGTACACAAACAAAATAATTTAAACAATATGTACCTACCTATTCAATACTTTGATATTTTTTCAATATTGCATTTTTTTAATATTGTATTAGGTAATCAATACTAATGGCACAGAATATTATCATTTTCAAAAAAATCCAACAATATCCCCATACAATCGTAAATATCTCATTATATCCCGCTGCACAAATCAATATTCGATAAATGTTTATTTTAAATTTTAAATACCTAGTATTGTAAATATCCTACCAAAACAAACTTACATTTAATAAAAACTTGTTTGTTCTTGCTTTACTATATTCCCTGACGTATTAGCATACCACTATTTCAGACGTAGGTACATAGTTTGTTTTACATTATTGTTCCAATATTTAATTTATTTGTCTGTGCATACGACTAAATAATATGCAGTTAATAGATATCTAGCTGTATAAATAAATACCTATTGACGTATAGCGTATACTTAAACATATCAAACGATGAGATGATTAAAGCTAATATAATACATCAGACATATTTAATATATTACCATATAAACATATCTTTGATAAATTATTTACCAATAAATATTAATGATTGTTTTACCCGCTTAACTCTATACAATATTATAGAGCTTATGATTTATAAGTTATAACTCGATAGTTATTTCATTTTCATAATCTGTGAACGTATTTATATGAAAAAAAAAAATACAACTATAATATCCAGTTTTCTAGTTCCTATTTATTTTTTCTACTTATTAAAATTAAATCCATTCATTATTTATTATGTAGTATGTACCTATTACTATTGTCTATTGTTTACTAATAAATATAGATGATAATATAATATAGTTTTAGGAATTTATTGCAACTAGTTTCAAATTCCTATAGTTATTAGAATTTTATTTTTATATTTTTTACCTATATTGAATAATTCAACTGGTATTCATTGAGCAATAATTTATGTATAATATTAAAAACAATGTTTAGCTTCGGATTACAAATGTAATTAGTATGAGATAATATTTCATTTTCATGATTTATTTTACATTTGTAATAAAATGTATTTTTAGAAAAATTGTTTTGGTTTTAAGTTGATACAAAATCATATAAGTAATGAGTTTAGAATTATTTTTATGATAGAGAATTCCTACATCATAAGTTATTAATTTATTTTAATTTGGAAAAATAATTATTTTAGTTAGTTAATACTACCTATATAACAATAAATAAAATTACGTGTATAAAATGTAATTTAGATTGTGTACATTATAATATTACTTTAGTTGTTTGGTCTAATGACTTTCAAGCTATGAGTCGCGATTATTAAAAAAAGTTTGGGAGCCGTTGCTGTAGTCACTATAGTATACATTTATTATTTAGTTATCAATATTGTTCCGTCCGAAATCTAAAACATATATTTTTAAGAATCATATTCATATTTATAACGCAAATCAGAAGACTTCAAAATGTCAAATCGTGGAATACCAAACAAAGTCAAACAAATAATAAATAATACATTTATGCATGTACATGATCAGAAATCCCAAATTCCTAAAGAGAGTTACAATGAAATACATCATGAGAAATAATTTTTTTAATTATAGCTTAAAAAATATGTAATATATTGTTGTTTTTATTTATAAAAAAAAATGTTTTTTTAATTATAGCTTATCAGTTATCACATATCCATATTTCACATAGTGACATGTTAAGGATTTTTTTGTGAGAGGGGAGGGGGGGGTGATACGATTAAAATGTTCAATGCCAGCATTTTATTACTTACTGATAAATAAATGAATAATAAAATAAACATAACTATAACTGTTTAAATATAAGTTTAAAAATAGAGGAGGATCAAAATGGAAGATATATCCCTATAATCTACCCGTAAATACGGCACTAACATATTATCTAATTAGTATATAAACAGAGATAATATAGTAGGTGCATATAGATATAGTACAGTATAACTAAAAATCTATGTATAATATAATATAACATCAAATAATAATAAATTCAATATATCACAGACTAACAGAACTAAATGTATAATCGCTGATCTCACCATCACGCCCAAGTCCATACAATAATATTAAAATACGATAGTTGCAATTGCAATAACTAATATCATGCTTTTAAAAAGGGACTGTCACTACACGTAAACAATATTATTGCAGTTATTAATATTAGTTTATGTTATGTCAATGTATGCATTTATAGAGCAATGCGCTATGAAAAGTTCATAAAGTAGTTGATGACATAAATGTAAATTTGGATAGCTTGATTATTTGGGTCTTACCTAAAATAATTTATTCATACACTAATGAGTAAAATGTAAAATATTAGACGTTAGTACATAAAAGTTAAGGTTTTCCCACTTATCAGTGATCGATGGGGGTTAACCCCTTATACAAAAATTATGTATATATGATACACCAATAGTTCGTAGTACCCATTGTACCTATATAAAATTCATATTATCATAAAATTCTTTTCATAATTAAACATTGTTATACAACATATTATATTTGGGTTTAACTCAAATAATGAGTTTTTTAATATTTAGAACCACGATTTAAAAAAAGAAATAGATATGATCGATTTTTTTTACACCGGATTTCCTATTAGGAGGCCCTACTCAGCATTATTATATCTAACTCTAATTCTATTGTGTATTTAATTAAACCAATTGTTCAGAAATTTTCTGATTTTACCATTTTGACCAGAACAAATCCTAAAATATTTTTGAAAACATGCAACGCACAAAATGTATTTAGTATGATAATATTTGAACGATATTTATTTATTAATTTACTATAAATAAACGGGACGAGCACTTTGTAGTCACACACAAAATCAGAACACAAATCAATATAAAGTCTATAAATAATGATAAAAAGAGAAAATATCGATGATTTTGTGGAATCTCAATTCTCTACACGATGTTATCAGTATAGTGGCCAATTTATGCATAATTTATTACATTATTCGGTGTAGATGAAATGACGGTTTCGGGTTAAACGCTCAATACTATACCTATAGGTAAAATGGAAATATTATTAAGTCGGCGCGCAGCACACGCCGTGGCGAGTTACCTAATATAACCCAACATCCGTCTAACCGGTTAATCGCCTAAATATTATTATATTTTATCACAATAATAATATATTATTACCCATATATAAGCAACAAGCGTATTTTAACCGGCGCCCGCGTGTGACCTTTCTCGTTCCAATGTCAGAACACATCGTACCCGACCGCCACTCCGAACATTTAATAAGTCGTGTTCGTATTTCGTACGCGTTATAATGATATTCACGTACAAACTCTCTACGAATAGCCGCCGCCGCCGCCCCGCCACCACCGGCGCGATCGTGTGCCTACCAGCTATATACCGTGTACTGCCACGGTTAACGGTTATCAACACTCGACAGTTATCATCGACCACTCCGCAGCCCGCAATCGTTTTCTGACTTTCAAACTATTCACCAGCAGCTCACCTCACGCTTTACGGGCAGTATCTGCAGATCCGTACGCCGAAGACGTTTGTTGACGCGCACTTCCGCCATCGCTCTTAACCCGATCCTTTCTCAGGAACACGCACCATGGTAAGTTTACCCGCGATAAATCGCATTCAAACCGTATTCTTCCGTTTGTTTCACTACGATCATCGTAATGTTAATAGTCATATTCTCACGCAATGAATAATAATGTTCAACGTGTACAAAAACAACGCGTCCTCGTGAGTTTTGTCTACGTACACAAACATCGTTTTTGATCAGTTGATTTTCGATTGTCAAATAATCTCCATGTTTTATCATAGTTACTCTTGTCATTATTTACATAATTACAAATGCGGTACGAGAATAATCGTGACCCTGTAATGTGTGTACACGACCTCGGTGCAATTACTCGTGCCAACAAGTGTGACACTAACTCTAAAATATAAAATATAATATCCTAATACCTTACTGATATAACCGTGCATATAAATAATACTTTGCATTTGCAGTCTTTTGACGAAGCAGTTGATAAAGTGAAGAACTTGAAACAAACTCCCAGTGATAACCATTTGTTGGAACTCTATGCATACTTTAAACAAGCAACGGTTGGTGATATAAACACAGGTAAAAAGATTTGATACTAAAATATACGTAGAATGTGTACCGTTGTAACAATTTTTTATGTTTTACATAGCCAAACCTGGGTTTTTGGACTTCAAAGGAAAAGCCAAATGGGAAGCATGGAATTCAAAGAAAGGCATAAGCTCTGACGAAGCTAAAACAAAATATATTGAAATTGTCGATAAGCTTGTTGAAGAAATCGGCCTCAACGCTTAAACCATATGGCTAATTTAATGGTCATTAATCACAAACATGCAACACACAAATATCTACTCATAAATTCTACTTAATCTATTTAATTTAATAAAATTTGTGATAATGATTACAAATCTCACTATATTATATATAATAAAATGACCAAGTTGTTTGGTTGCATTTTAAAGTGTGCCTCTAAGTCACGCAGAAAGACTATTATTGACTTTTATGATCAACTTTGTTAATTTACATCACAGTTAAATTATTGTTAATTTATCTTCTTAAATACTTAAATATAGATCAATATTTATTCATTTACATTTCATTGGGAATAAGTAACTACAAAATAAAAACCATTTTTGATGATATATTGTTTTCGTCAGTGGTTTATGATTTACTTATGTATTTTTTTTTTTTTTTTAAGAATTGTGCCTTAAATTAAAATATTAGTTTTTATGAATTAAGTGATGTGTCTTTTTTATTTTTTCCAAATTGTTATATTATAGTATACCTTATTATTAAGATCTGGATTTTTAATCTCCGAGTAACTTAAAATAATGTACATGTAAACATAGAAAAACCTTCAAATACACATTTGAAACATTCTTAATTTGTTTTTAATTAGCTCATATAATATATATCCAACATTTTCTTAAAATTGTATTCATATTTTTTTTTTTATTTTAAAGTTAATAGTTAAAGAATAATTCTTTTTTAGTTATGAAATAATATTTCTACTCACTTTATTGAATTATTAATATTATACTTACAAGATATAACAAGAAAAATAATTATACAAACAATAAAAATAAATTATTAGTAAATACCATTTGCAAACTAGTAAAAATTAAACAATAAAATTTTATTAAAGTTAAGTACAATAAACGTATTATATATAATGTCAACTTAACAATTATATACCCTACAATATTGAAAATAGAAATATTTTTTAAGTGTAATTTAAATATGAAATTAGAAAATCTATGCTCAATAACTATAAACAAAAAACTAAATTACTTGTTAACCATAGAATAAATAACCATATATAATACCACATTATTACACTTTGATAAATTAACAACTAATTAATAGTATTTGTAATATTCTACAGTGAAAATAAAAATAACCAAAATATGTTTATTCTATGCATTTTCTTTTAAACAGATTTTCTATATTTCTCACTTTCATCAAACCATGTCAATAAAAATATGTAATTTAATTCAAATCCAGGCACTACGTATAACCATGTCTATTGTAATATGATTTTATTGATAAATAATTGTAGTTATTGGGTTTCATAATCATGAAATAGGTACCTTTAAATTATTGATTAGGTAGTGCTAGGGGGTTAAATACTTGACAGTTTAGTAATGGCTTACCTAGTATTTTTAGACTTACAACTATAAGTAGGTTGTGGCGTTTAAAATTTAGAATTTTTTATAGTTATTAATAATACTGAAAATATGCAGGCTTATCAATAGTTGTTCTATTACAGTTATAGAACTAATATCATTCAAAAATTTATATTTTTGTAGTAATTATAACAAATAATATGTAATATAATTTTTTTAATACTATGTAATAACTAGTTATATAATATTAACATATTATGATACTAGTATAGTCTATAGATTCTAAAATATTTATAATCAATAATAATAGGGTACCTATTAAATAGCACAGAAAAAAAATTGTTCAGTGATGCTTTTGTGGTAAACCTATTCAAAGCCTTAATATACCTCAAGATAAAAATATGTAATGATAAATACATATATCATAGGTAATGACCTATTACATTTATGAACATATTTTATATAGATAATAACCACATCATAATTTTAAATATTTCATTTTCATTTCATAATTATTAGGTAATTTTTATTTATACGTATATATATTATTAATAAACACATAATAATATGCTTTACCAGTATTAAACTGATACTCAAGCAGTAAAATGAAAACAAATTGGTAACTTTTGAAACGTTTGAACCAATACTATAATACAATTAGTGAATATAACTCTGCATTTATTTTATTTAAACATATTCTATATTTCATACTCATTAAATAATACTTTTTAACAAAATTTATTGGTGAGATATAAATGAATGTTTGAAGATATGAACCCAGCTCTGAGGTAATACCTGAAGTGTCCCAAATTAAAAACTAGGTATGTAGTAAGTAAAACGTTCATGAACATAGAACAATTAACTTAGGTCTATAAAGAATTATTTGTTTGTGTTTTTAGGTATACCTTATAATTATATATTTAAGTATTTATAATGATTATATGAGTACAAAAGTAACCACAATGACTGGATATATCTAGTCTTTATGGAAAAAAAATCAGTGAGTTATATAGTAATGAAATAAAGTTTATTTTATGTTAACTATTAAGGATGAACTTGCACTTTACCTCCTACAAAGTAGTTCATAAATCGAAATATATACTAATATAGTTAATATACTATCAAGTATCAACAATGTAAAGTGGATTGATATTAAATATTAATCCATTTTAATTTTATAGTTATATATATATATATATATATTTAGTTACAAACTACAGTCATCTTATTTTAATTTTAGCACTAGATGGCACTGCCGTATTAAATTAAAATTTATTTTTTTTTAATTTTCCGACTGTTAGCGGCAATCTAATTAGATGATTGAAACTTTTTATAAATCATTTAAAATATGTTTAAATGATTAAATATATATATATATTTATATTTTAATTTATAAAATAAAATATTGACAAATATTTTTGAAAATCTTCAATAATACATTTTTTAAAACATGTAACAACAATATTCCTAAAATATTTTTTATACTCTCCCTTGTGAAAGTTAAATCTACATTGAGGGGGCAGTAACCAAACCTATTGAAATAACAAATGAAATTCGATTTATAAACAATGAGTTAGCGTTTCTTTTCTCTGAAATGAAATATGAATTGAATGGGGATTCAAATTTAGAAGCTCGCCAACCCTGGTATAACTTTGACATTAAAAGGATATTGTTCGTATAATAAATCAGATATTGTTTCACACTATAACGCTGCTTGAGACGATGATATTAAAAATGTTAATAAAGATTTTATTGAGAGGGGTATGTTTAACGGATGTATTAATCTCAAAAATTTGTTTGGATTTTGCGAAGACTTTAAACGTATTTTAATTAACTGCAATCAACAACTGATATTAAATAGAGCGTTAAATAAATGTGGTTAAGCAGTATAAAAATAATGAAGTTGTTGTAACGCACCTAAACTAAAAGATATTAAAATAAATATCACTAAAATATCGTGCAAAATGCCTATAATTAAGGTTAATAATAAAGAAAAAATACAACTGTTAAAAGTAGTAAACCATCAGAAACCTCTAAAATGTGCATTTAAATCGTGGGAGTTGTGTGAATACTCATTTCTACTTCAAAACACATTACATTCGTGAATATTAAAAACATCTAACGGATTAGAAAAAACCTCGATATGCTATAATTGGATTTCAGACTGATAAGAAAAAGCAGTATGAGTAAAGCAATTTCATGTTTTGATCATTGTAAAATCAAAAACTTGAAGGTTTATTTAAATTCTGAAGTATTCTCCTATGAATATTTTCATAGCAACTTTACTAAAATCAAGAAGGCTACATTATATCGCGCATATACCGAGTTTCAGAAAACCTACTATGATCGTGATAATATTACTTTTGATTGACTCGATAAGATTTCAAAAAACTATCACCGGTTATAGTTATGGATATGAGCACAGAACGGTAATGTAAAACGTCGACTGTTGACCTAAGGATTGAAATTGAAACTGAAGAAGCGTTTCAGCCTCCACTTCGACATATTGCATAATATTACATAACCAAATTATAACTTATAATCTATTTAATGGCGAAGTAAGAACAATGTAAATACTAAATATTTATTGCACAACTTAATATTATTTCAATGAATAAAAAATAATTTTTATACATATCATGTCTTTATTTCACATAAATTATTAATATAACTGTACTTAGAAGAAAATACAATAGTTATATAACTCGAATTCGTGTGGGGTGTATAATACCAAGCACATACGTAATAGATACGGATGAGAAGGGCAAGGCTGCTCAACTTAAGGCATAGCAGATATGTGATATATAATTATGGAGGGTAGATACCACACGTCGATATGACAGGTGGGAAGGGGGGGCGAGCATGGCCAAGTACGTACGTGTAGCATAGGCTGGGCGGGGTAGTCGGATTCATCGGTTTTTCGGAGATCCAGAACATACTAAAACATACTACTTATGTGGATCGGCGGTGCTTGTTGGGTTCAGGAGATCCACCGGCAACTCACCGGACGGCGTGACTCATGAGTAGCGGTTATTATGGACTTGTTTTATTAAGATGGGTCGTACTATTATTTCCATAATTATTAACATTAATTATTATGTTATTAATAACATTACCTGACCCATTGACATTTTTCATAGAATTAGAATGTTCTTTGTATTTCGGAATATTTTGTTCTGTGACATGAATTATTTTGGAAATTTGGGAGTACCTTTCAATAAGGGCTAACAAAATGATGGCATAATTTTTATCAGCGATTTCTATAACTGGAAAGGGTTGTTTTTTCATTTTTTCCTTAAGCCCATCAATTTATTTTCATATTGTTTTGTTTTTTTTTTATAATCGTTTTATTCTTGGGTTCGTTAAAAAAAAATTAAAAATTATAACAATTTATATTCACTCTAAACTTAGTACTTACTAATTTTGCATTTTCAAAAAAAAAAATTGAATGTACATTACCAGCCGCAGAAAAAATACAGAAAACACAAAATAAAAATAATATAATATTTTTCATGTTCATTTTTTTTTTTTTTAATATTCTCAATATAATTATCTTCAAACTATATATAAAAAAAAAAAAAAAAAACAAAACACTATTATTTCCAGCAACATATCACTGAAAAAAACATTATAATATTATATATTTACGTTAATTATACAAGAATTCATTATTTCGGACAAAACAATTTCGAAGAATGAACCACACAATGAATATTAATATTTTTAATAATTTTCAAGAAACGAAAATGTTTTTAAATGGTTTTCATTATTACGTTTTTAAATGTCTTAAAAACATTTTTTGACCAACAATATTTTTTTTTAATATTTTAAATACTATTAAATAGTATTTTTTATATGTATAATACATTTTTCCAAAACATTATATATTTATTATTAGAATATATTTCATAAATATTGCTTTATATATTAATTTTAGGTAACAAGGTATCATATATGCAGTATACTATAACTTACCGTACAACCTATATTACCTACCTACTTTATTATATATATCTACATGTTATAGCCAATAGGGAGGTTTATAATACGAATGTTTCAATGTCTTTATTATAGGTAATATACCATTATACTAAATATATTATTATAGGTATAGAATATCTGAATACAAATAAATACAATATTATGAATGTACATTATAATATATAAATACAATACTATATCATAAGAAATTTAATATTAATATAACTATTATAATAATTGAGATTAAATTCAATCTCTTTTTTTATTATCGGCGGCAATGCGGCATAATAATTGATTTGCGTACAATTGTCTCGAAAATGCACCATTCTAAATATTAAAGTCGTATTAGTTCCATACGATTTAAAACAATACAACATCCATCATGTGTTTTAGACTCTTTTACTAAAACGTTTTTACTACTATACCTACATCATGCTAGATAATTTGAAATTGTCAGTCTCAAGAAATATGGCTCTTGTATATTTTCCTGGTTGCTCCAAAATAAATGATAGGATATTTTCAATCAGTGAAAATATTCTTTTTAGAAAGTCAGCTGAAATATAAATATAACGTGATGGAGTTATTATATGCACTGCTACTCTAAACATATCAGTCGGATCGATTCCAATGTGTATAAAGTTACGTTTCACCAGGCTTAAGATATAGTAAGTAGAATCGATAAGCTCCGAAGGTGGTGTTGGTAAGATATATGTATCTAAATATAATTATTTAAATTAAATTTATTAGCATTTAAAGATAAAAGAAATGGAAATGTTAACAATTACCATCAGAATTATTGCTTTCAACAGACATAATATCTAATAAAGACTTATTTTTAAAAGCAGGCACCTTTTTAATTTTTATAGGCTTTGAAGTCTCATATTCTTCAACTTCTGTTTCTGTAAAGGATTTTTCAATCTCAACTTGCTGATGCTATGTTTTTCTGAAATTATCTATGAAATAAATCAAATAATTTTTTATGAGTTGAATTTTACAATTGTTTACAAGTAAATACTAACTAATTAGATATTCAATTAGTTTTCATAAATTCTTACCATGATTTTTGTTCCCATCAAGAACTTTAACTTTATACTTTGCCCAAGTGCAGTCGGGCTCCTCTGTCATTTGTAAATTCAAAAGTATTTATTTTACTTGAGATCAACCAACACGATACTATTTAGGCTTAAAAAGTAATTCAAATATCTTGAAACAAAAATCAGTATTGTAATTACTTAAATTTATTGTATCTACTGCTTAAATTGGAAAAAAATAGAAAAGAAAAAATGTGTGTACATAATGATTTTAATGCATTTTTGATTAAAAACTCAATGGTAGTATTACAAATTACAATACCTAGCTATGTACAGTAGAGCCTTGATAGTCTAGACGAATTCTATTTCGAATACTATTACCAAAGGGTTTTTAAAATTATCTACTTAAATGACTAAGATTTTATTTATTTATTTATTTATTAATTAATTCACGGAATAAAATTCCTTATTTAGTACAGTACATAACAATAATTCAGTAAAATTTTTTATTTTTAATTCCACTACCTTCATATTTATTATACTTTAAATTACAAAAATAATAAATAACTTTAACATAATGAGTCACGAAAAAAAGTGTGTATTATAATATATGTGTTTGTAATCGTAAAAATTGTAGAATTGAATAATATTATGATGAATCCTTCTACATCAAGTATGTACTAGCTACTAGGTATTGTTCTCTATTATAAATTTATAGTATAATACAAAAATATTGTGTTGTTAAAATTGTAATTGTAAAATTTTTTAATTATGTGAAAATGATTTTTAATAATTATTTTCATAAGTATATCTAACCTATAATATAGATATTCATTTTTATATTATACAAATTAATTATTTTCCAATTTAGATGAGATAAATTATAATAATCATAATGAATGTAGATACTATGGACTATGAAAATATTTCAAATTTAGTTCCAATTCTATCTTTGTTTTTTGTTTAACGCGTGTAATATGTACTGTGGTTAGAGGTTACATACAATTTTACGTTTTTAACTAGGCACTATAGATAGTAAACATGGATTGAAAATACAACTAAAAACTATTAAATGCTTTTACATAAACACCACAAAATATTCGAGTACGTATTATTTAAATATGTTTAAAAAATGCCACTATTTATTTTATATTTATATCTACGTGTAAGACTTAATCTCTAAATAAGTGTATGATTTAACAACAATAAATATCATTTATTTTTAAGAAATTTGATATAAAATATATTACTATTAAGAATTTGTGCACATAATAATTAGTAAATTATCGTATACACTAACTGCATTATTTTTTACAATGAAATTTTTATACGATTCTGTAAATGTTGTCATATTGGTAGATTTAATTTTTTTTGCAATGGAAAAATTGTAATGCTGTTTGAACATGTTGATTTTAATTCGTTTGTTAATTCCTTCTTATAAATGTTTATAAAAAAAATTCAATGCAAATATTTATCGTAAAGTACAGAAAAAATTTTAATTGAATTTTTAATTTTTAATGGACTAATACAGGATTAGCGGTCAAGTTAATAATTCAAATAAATAATGTTATGTACATTAGGATGACTTCTGTGGGTAAATCGGAACGTCATCGCAATTCCTGTTTTCCAAGAGTTATCGTTTTAGACTAGAAGCGTTAACATCACTATGCGTTTTGGTCGTCAGAACCACTTATTGAACTGGTGTATATATGAAGTTATGTTAACAAATTGTTTTCTATTTCTCGTTTTTTTTTTCGATTAGATGACTAAAGCTTAATGATTCATATGGGTAAATGTCATATAAAGTCTATATCATTATAATCGTCCATTAACCGAATCAATTTATCATGAAACAGAAGCTTTTGAATGTACGATAGTATAGAGTAAAATAATATACTATGCTTTTGTATTTGCCTAATATTAAATATATTAATAATTTTTCTTCATAGCACAACTTTTAACACAGTTATAATACTAGTATAATAATATTAGAAATACATGTATTGTATCGTTTTAAATTTGTTTCAAATCTTCAAACATTACGATATCGTATCTATGTTCAGCAAAACTCAACACTAGAATATATTGTATATTATATTATTCACCTTTTGGCAAGGTCGTGCCATAGGTTGGGTCCGGTCAATAGCCGTGCAATAAAACCAGTATTCTTGACGATCCATCGACTTAGTTACCGTATTATTATTCTTTCTTGTCAAATACTCTATATCAAGAATCGTTCCTTATTTTGATTAATTGTGACGCTGTAAAAAATATATATTTTATATGTCTGCATTGTCAGAAGATATCAAATATATATTTGAATTCTTATAATTTTAGTTGCAATACACACATTTTAATTTCGTAAAAATACCAACAATTAATATGAATTTGTCATTAATTACAGTTTATATTTTCACATTCAACCTATACTTTTCACAACGCCTATCCAATATTTTAATATTTAAATATTTTAAACTTAATGTATAAAAACATGTAATCGTTTACCAAACACTTCAATTTACAAATGGCATAAGTATCGTATAAATTTAATATTTTATTGATTATTATGGCCTATAAGATAACTATCAAGTGACCAAACATTTTAAAACAAGATTAATACTAATTATTAAATAAAGCCACACACAAAAATATATTAAAATTCGCATAGTTAACTATTATATTACTATAGCCTATTATTATATCTGATAAATTATCAAAACTTATCAACTAATAATATAAGTAAAGTCGTATTTATAAGTAATTTGATTTTTAATGGAATTAACTCAATTAAGCTTACACATTACATTATGTAATACGTACCTATACGTTTTATAATACTTTGTATAATTTACAGATATTTTGAGTGTGAGTGTTTATATTCAATAATATATTTACTAGTAACAATCTATACATTTGAATTATATTTATCATTTTATCAAAATACAATCTATCATCATATTATATTAAATTATTGCTTCCAGTTACTTCAACCGATGTAGTTAAGAACTAAATCATATACCTACGTGAATTATAATACTTGCATTATGAATGAATGATAAATAAAGTAATGAAAAATATTGTAAATAATAAAATTTAAAATTATAAAATTGTTCATGTCTACAATAAATAGACTAGTTTATGTATGTAAGTTTTGTATACAAACCTGCTGATAAAAGTTTTTTGACATTATTTAAAAATACGTCTGAATGTCTGATATACCTACATGCATTAAATTGTAATTAACATTAATTTTGGAAATAAATATTTTTTCAAAGCTACTTATTTTATTTCTGTTGGTGGTTTAAATTGATTAACAATCCATTCAGAGTATTAACAATAAAATCAACTATTATGGACCCCAAACATGAGATCAATCACATATAGCTTCATTAAATGCTTATTTCACGTTTTCATAAAATAAGGACCATAATAAAGATTAAAGGACATTATCAAGGATAGTTATGCTCTGTTAAATGTTTATGATTTGAATAACAATAATTTAATATCTACCAATCGAGTGTAAAGTTAGACGTTTTTGTATTATTGATTTCTGATATAGCTCCGTTTTAGCGGATGCTCATACAGCCTTAACCCAAATTAAATAATTCATAAAGTTTGTTTGTGCATACGAATTCACATCTGATGATTTATTAGGTACGTGTTTTTAATAAATATCTAGATAATTCAAAATTTAATACATCAATAAGTTTTGAAGTTAAACATGAGGATTTAAAAAATTTCTGGAAATTTCGTATTATATATGCTATTGTATAAAATATTCTGTGTTCCTGCATTTATTCAATGTTTTATAGAATTGCACCAATTTAATTAGAATTAAGTTATGTTTAACGTTTAAACTACTCGATTAAGCACTTATAAGCAAATTTTATCAAAAAAATATTAATTCATTATAAAATAATATATTATTAATTAATCATGTATTTTATTTTAGAATAGTTAACAATTAGTCGTTAAGTAAAAATGATATAACTAAATTAACTGATAATAATATAATAAAAATTAAGCAGTAAAAATAAAATCTCTATCAGATATTTTGTAGAAACATTAAACATTATATCGATTTATATTTATATGGATATATTAGAAAATCGAATGACCTGTACCTAGTGTGATTATAATTGAAATTTGATTAACAATTCCAATATATTATGAAGTCTGAACTATGCATAGTAATTAAATATTCATGTTATTAACTCCCTAAAAGGTATTGATTAAAATAACATAAAACTTGCTTTGCTATTAGTAGATTTTGAATGTGCTGCACTACTATGTATTGAGTAGGTAATGTAATAAGTATAACTGAATGTATTAAATTTGAATTCAATATTAAATCAATGTTTTTGAAAAACAATTTGTAGCAGAAACTATGTGTCACTAAGTTAGTTAAATTCTAAGGATATCTTATCTATATACTTAATTATATTTTGCAATTAGTTTTTTTTTTTTTTTTGGGGGGGGGGATAGTTTGAATTGTTGAACTAATTTTTATTAAGAACATCGAATATCTTAATGTAGTTAACTTATTAATTAATAAAAACTTTATCGCGTAGAAATAACTAAATATTAGTCTTAATATTAAAAATGTTATTGTGTACAGAATAGTGTATATACAAAATCATAATGTAAGCATAATGACATAAATTTAAAGTCTACACGATTAATAATTTTTAAAATATTATAAAATAACTTATTGTTATGTTTTGTTTAAAAATCAAATTTTATTATTAATTTAATTTCAAATGCCAAAAAAATTATTCATAATTATATACGATATTTTGTAACTACTAGAAAAAAACTAATCGTCAAGCTCTTTAAGAGAAAAATATGATTTTTATCAAAATAAATTAGAAAAAAAGTGAGTAAGAGTAAATAGCTACACTGCTATAAGGCAATAGGTGTGTCGAATATAACTCATCAATAATTGAGTAACCCAGTCACTATAATGTATGAGTTCAATTGGAATTCAATGATATAACTTCGTACTATACCAAAAATTATTCTGATCAGATACAAATTCTAAGTAACCATGATAAAAAAATTATTTTATTAATTATATTCAAGTTTTAATCAAATATATTCATATTTTATATTTTGAGTAGAGCAATGAATGCATTAATTTTATAATGGTAAGTCAGTAGGTATTTTTTTTTTTTTGTGTCTGAATGTATTTTTATAGTTGGAACACTTGGATCGAACTTTGAATTAAGAGTGGTAAATAAGAATTTTTCTTAGTATTCTTCTTAGTAATAATAATAATAATAATAATTAGGGAAAACAAGAAAAAATAAGGGAAAAACTAGAATTCCTAAACAAAATCAGTTTTTACTGAATCTAAATGTTAGCATATATTTATTGTTTTATAAAAAATAATACAATAGTTTTATTTTTATTAAAATAAAAACATATTTAAAATAATTATATAGAAACAGAAAAGTTTTTTTTTTAAACTTATATAATTATACAAAGCACTTAACTGCATTAAATGATTAGGTATAAATTATAATATTGTAACAATATTTTGTTAACACATTTCTCAATCATCAATTAACTCAGTTATATTTGATATAATTAAATTCATACTAAAATTTAATTTAATTTTAATAATCTAAAAATGATTTTATTTGAAATGTTTAATGAACACTGTTTATTAAATCCTATAGAATCTATAGAAACATCAAATCTACATCTAGGTACCTATATAAAATGTATAATTACAATATTTAAGATTTTCTTACATTTATCTACTATTATATATACATTCTACATCAAATACAATAATTTCTAATAAATTTCCTTATAAATTATAGTGAAAACCAAAATTTTTTATTCTGACAAATAATCGACCAGAAATCTTAGAAATATAAATTTATAAAATTTTAAAATTGACAGAGAAAGGTGGATTTTGTTTCTGGACACCTTAGTAATTAAGAGAAAATGAATACTCATATTTATATTTATATATATGTATAAAATAATTAAATAATAATTTCAAGTCAAATTATTTTTGAATAAATAAACTAAGTAGTAGCTCGACCCAGGCTAATGTTTTAATCTAAATTAAAATTTATTTTTTTTTTGTTTAATTGGCAATAAACTAACCTAAAGTTGTTATAATACATTTGACAAATGAGTTTAGACAATGATGCCTGGAGAGTACTTATATCTATATAAATCGATATTTCAAACCGGTTTTGTTTTATTTTTAAACAAAATAATACTATTTTAAAAACATTTTTAACATGTGTATCTTATATTAATTACTTTTTATAAGAAACTAAATTAATTTAACCATACTTGTTTTTTTTAATAAGATTATTATATATTTGAATTCAATTTATATGTTTATGCATATTAGACTGTCATAAATTTAAATTTTAAATTATGATAAACATAAATATATAGAAGGAAATAGTATTGCTAACTATTTTAAATTATTTTTACTACCTATGTTTTTTTTTCTCACGGATAATATAGGAAAGACAATTGAAAATGAAATAATATAATTAATTAAATACATATAACAATTTAATAGAATTTTATTATTATTAAAAGTTATATATCGAGCTATAATTTTATCAAATAGGTAAATTAAAATAAAAATAAAACTTTAAATTTTTATTTCATAAAAGCTTTTTACAAGTTCTTATGCAGTTATACATTATTTAGTAAAAATATATTTTTAATTAACTGAGTATAATCTTATGCATTATCATGTAAGATTTTTGATTAAAAATAAGTACTTTATTTTCTAATTCTATAAAATAACAATATGAGTATATTACGTATAATATTATATTGACTTATTGTAAATATTTTATAATATTTAGACAATTTTATACAACTATAATAAACAGTACTTTTTAGAATTGATATACATTTAAATAACTAGTTTTTTTTTTTATTCCTAAAATTATTATTTTTTTAATGTTTTGTTAAAAAAAATATGTTTTGGAAATATAGTTTATATCTGTGATTCTGTGGTACTGTTATTTTTCTTTGGTTTTGTGAAATACTGTTACCGAGATCATATTGCGATTAAATGCTATAAAAAAATTAACAGGAATATTGCAATGTATAATTTTTCTTGGAAACCTAAGACACATAATGCTTTCAAACGGGTATGCCATTAGTAATTTAATATTCATATAATAAAATTATTTTTAATTCTCATTTTTGATACCCACTTGATAGACTAATCGATGCACAAAGAAGTAAAGAACACACATGGAGTCTTTTAAATCGTTCACGAAATAGTCGATAAATCACGTGTGCTATAAATAAGATAGGATCCGAAATAATAATAGGAGGTACTCATAGCACTTTAGTAATTGGGAGGTGAAAATATAATGCAAAAAAATATGTTTTAGATATACACATACCCATATATGCTCCCCGAATAGTAGGGGATATTATTTATCTGTGATAACGATGGCGTCAAAATTTGTCTGTATAATAATATAGGTACTTACTATAAATTGTACTGCAGACCTGGAGTATAATATATAGTATCGTACGCATTCGTTTATATATTTTGCAACTTTAATGGCTTTATAGTGGTATTGGTAATAAATTAATGGAATCAAAAACCGCAAGCGATTCCAAACCAGTCGTCCGAACCAAAGGCATTTATTGGTATTGTTGCCGGGCATTCTTAATCAGTGAGTTAAGTACGGCACACGCGGAATCAAGGTCTTCGGACGCCTGTGCCAATATTTTTATACAATTATTATACGGTTTAACCGTATGAATTATTCTATTTATTATGTTCTTCTACAGTGTCACGAGCCACGACCTAGACAATTGTCTACAATACGCGAACCGCGAGATAGATTTTACTAGATACCTGGGTAGTGGGTAGGTACCTATTATGTCTGTATATGAAGTGCCATTTATTACCTTGATGTAATTGTTTATCAAACACCGAACGTATACAACTGCACTTCAACAATTCAACGCGTGTTATGTTTAACTAATAAGTATAAACGATCATAAATAAAAAATGCTGCAGTTTACATTACATTATAGTATTCAATTCCGACTTTAAACATAATTTATTGCAGTAAATAGGTATTATTCGATTTACGATAGATAGTAGACAACCGGGCTAAGACCTGAGTTAAATATTTAGATACATAAAATTATATTTTTATATATTAATCTGTGATGATTTATCTAGAATTGGATTATTTTTTCAATTGTATTTGTAATTAATATTTATTTTATATTAATAGATAGCAAAAATAAAGATAATTATATAAATACATTTATATGTTATAGGCTTTTTTCTTTGCATTGTACACGAAGAAGAGAAAAAACGGAAATTAAAATAATAATATTATATAACGGTCAAATATCATCTTCAATAGGTATTTATTGTTTATGGTTATTATTCTATAGAAGAAAAGCGTATTTAATGGAGACTATATATATGATTTCTATCCATGCCAAATTCAAGTTCTTACATTATTTATATTGTGCAATTTTGTGTTAATGGATGGATAGGTAAATGGCAAAGTGGCAAATAATAAATCTAACGGATTTCCTTGAAGATATAATAATATGTAAGATGTTACAGGCTTGAGTCTTAAGCTAATATTATTCAAAACCTAATGTGGGATTAGAAAAACTGAGTAATCGTTGAGTTTATTTTAAATTGAATTTATGTTTTCACAAAAAAAAAAAAGATAAATGTTTGACATCTAATCTTGTGTTTATATATTATTTAAACGCCATTAAAAATATCGTTAAGAGCATAGTAATAAAATACAAAATATCTTGAGATTCATTGTAGTATTGTACCTAGTTGGTAGTGTACGTAAATAATGTACTCAAAAAAAAAACATTTAAATAAATAATATAAAGTTGATTGAATTAGTTAATCAAAATAACAACTTATTATTAGAAGAGGAAAATTTTAAATGGCACTATTTATACTACTTATACATTTAAGAGCATATTTACTTGTAAGTATAAAATTTAAAGATTAATATTATTAATTTTTAAACGAAAAAAAATAATAATCGTTGTAATTTTTATATCTAAATCAATTTATTTTTATTTAAGTCGAAAATTATTTTTATATATATTTATCAACTCAGGTTTAATGATATATTGTTACAATGTAATGTATTAACTACCTAATAATTTACAAGTTACAAATTATTATATTAATATGTTTAATTTTTTTTTTTTTTAGAAGGTTATACTATTTTTATATAATAACTCGTATTCATCTTTTTTTTTTTTTAATTCCTCACAATCCTGTCCAACTATATGTCAAACACGTTTCCAGACATGTAACATAATTTAATCTGTATTTATACTTATGTAAATACAATTGTCTTCGTCGTTGATTTTCTTTAATACTTTTTATCAGATGCGTACCAGAAATTGTTGTTTTGAAGACTTGAACGATATTTGAACCCATAAACGACATTTTATCGTTACTGCTGTAAATTATTTTGAAATGCGATTTTTCTTATTTAAAATATAAATACACACACAATTTATTATGCAAATTTAGACTTACACACATGTTTATAGCTGACTTTTATTTCATATTGACCGATTTTAAATATTTTTCTATCGTTCCGATCACACACGACTACACGAGTGACTTATGATATATTTGATGAGAAGGGCGAGGCTCATTGTAAACACTGAGTAACGTGTTATAAACAACAATTACTGAATTATATTATTGTAATGTTATCATCTATACCAGTTAAGTGGTCGTTGTTGGACACTGACCAACCGTCGGAAATTATAAACGTGTAATATTATGCCGTGTCGCGTAGGATCTGTTTAAATATCGTCAGATGAGTTTTCAAATACATAATAATACAGCCTAGGTTCACTGGCCAAGACCATGACAATTGAATTATCCGTCGCTTATGCATACCATTTATTTTTAATATAAATATTCGTCCAGGCAAGATGAAATCAATGATCTTTTTAACATATTATTACGCGTGTTTAATAATAGGATAGCGTTACAACGACCTGCTGTAATAGGATGGGAGGGAAATAACGAGATTTACAAAAGTTATTGTGAGAGAAAATCGCTGACATGAATGTGTCAAAAATGTAACATTTATATTAAAAATTGAACGATAAAAAATAAGCACCAGTGTAAAAAATGATAATTTAAAATATTAAATTGCCTCAAGTAAAACTTGAGTACAAAAACGAATGTCTACAATATAAATTACACGCCTTTGAATTAAAATTCCTCACAAAATGTATACATTGGAACACTTTTGTTTAGGTTTCTACTAAAGAAAATGTGTTATTTAATTAACACAACGAACTTACATAATGATAATGCATTCCATACATTACAAACGATAGAAAAGAAATGAGCGATTACAAATCTATATAAATAGCAATTAGAATATTAACATAGGCATCTGAAATTGGATGAAAAGAATAATTAATAATATGTCAGATTTATAATTATATTCGATGAAAGATTCAATGTTTTAATAGTATTGTAATATACGAAATCAAAAAAGTGCATAAATTAATCACTAATTGCTTGAAATTATATATTAGAGTAAAACCTTAAGAAATATTATTTTATCAAAGTACATATATTTATATTGCATTTTTATGTTTAGCATTAATTTTAGACATTTCTTGGAGAATAATACATCACGTTATTATAGATACCTATTTCAATAAAATTGTAAATAATTACGGTAACATATTTGAACTGAGTATTATAATATTGTATTTACGATGTAGAATAGCTAATTTTATTTACTAATACATATTGATTATAAGCTATAACTTATAAGTTTATATCTTGAATTCTTGACTCATAACTTATGAATTGCGTACCTATGTATAGTCATGTTGAACGCGTGTAATGATAAAATAATTTTTTATCAAGCCTAACAACACTTTTGCAGGCAATACAACTCATCAGTTTTTTATAAGTATATTTTTTGTTTTACCAATTTGTATACACACCGATGAACATAAATAAGTAATTTAAATAATAAACTACTTAATGTTAAAAGCAATTACATTTGATTAAAAATATATTAATTTAACTGATTTTCTAATAATGAGTGGTTTTTATGTACTACATTAATATACTTTTACTTAATCCTTTTAAGTTTTAGTATTCATCGTAAAAATTGTTTCATTTGTATTTAGTACCTATATATAATAACCTATATATAATATACGATACACATACATTTTTATTTGCCTTTTTTAATTCAAACTCATTAATTTCCAAAAGTATTTTATTTCATCAGGATTAAAAATATATGCATATATTTCATACACGTTAACGTTTTGTACTAAAATTATTACATATTATTGTTAGATTCCTGTAAGTTTATTAAGTTTCATACACATTTACAATAATAGCTAAACCTACATAAAAAAAAAAAAAATCAAATATAGCAAACTAAACATGATAAACCACTTACACAGTATAATATGATTGTATAGTATAAACATATTTAGTATGTAAGTATTTGATAATTTAATTATTATGGGGATCATCTTATACGAAATAAAAAATATAGTAGGTACTCTGCAGTATATTAAGCAATAAGAAAAGATTACCTGTGTCTATAATGCCTAATATCTGAATTTAAAAACATTCCTATTTAGGTTGAATTAAAGTTTGATTTTCAATACTTGTCACGTAAATAAATTGTCACCTTAATTTTTTACAGTATTGTTGTTGTACATTAGTAAGTAAAGTATATTATTGTTAAATGGATGCAATATGTTCACGAGTGTATCCATTTCATGGTCACCGAGTTTCACTCTAAAAAATCAAATCAAATTGTTTTCATTGCCTGTGTCGTAACTTTTCACTTGTGTAATATTTTAAGACTAGACAATTATTATTAAATATATTCCCCTTTACTTGCATCAGAAATTGATAAATGGCAGTATTCAATATATTCAATCCTAAGAAACTAAACAAATAGTTATAAGTCCTAAAGTCCCCTCCTTTATATTATTGTAATCAAACTGTTAACAGAAATAAGTAAAATATTATGTATAATGTTAATAGCCGCTGTCGTCAAAGCTAAAGACCAATTGAAAAATATTCGATTCTACTTGATTTGTTAGAACATTTTTTTGTCTTAATTATACATTATTTCAGCCTTCGAGCAAATACAATCATACCTAATATAATTTATAAATATACAATGTTCTATCGGTGTTGTGTTCATAACGAAAAAAAATGTATTATTAAATTTTAGCGATATTTTTATCTTAAGTCATAAACTCATAAAAAAATCGTTAATGTATTTGAAATATTTAATTTATTTCAAGTTTTTTCTTATATTTTTTACTTGATGTTTGAACCATTTTTTTTAAATGATTAACACTTTAAATAAAAAATGTAACGTAACGAATGATTTTTTTCATATGACACATGGCAATCAAAAAACTAAAACTCGATGTCATTAGTATAATCAAACCATCGATCAGTATATATTTTAATAGTTTTATACTACGAAGAAAACAATATAAACAATATAGTATTCACATGTTATAAAAATAGATACTTTGAAACGTGTTATTATTATATACTTAGTCATTATTATTTTCAATTTCGTAGTGTTGTAGCGGCAGCTGTAATCACGTGGATCACAGTATTAATTTTAAGTCGGCAATACAAAAATTTATCAGAGAAAAAAAAAGCTCACATCGAAGGCGCGCGATTAAAATACCCTCATGCGCACCAGCTTATCATATTATAATAACATTATCCGATCGTTTCCAATATCCGAGAGTCCGAGACTAACCCGTCAATCGAGATCACTTCGAAACGATAACATTGTTATATAACCATTCAGCCTCTGCTGCCGCACGCGGTGCGGCGCTACAATACATCGGGCAACGATGAATGTTTATATATATCTACCTCCCTATCCTACTAACACCGAAGACAAGACGACGGTGGACTAGGCACCTTTATTCGAAACGGCAGACTTCAGACTTCTGAAAAACATACTTCTGCGGCAATGTAGAGAGACGTTTCACCGGACCATATATTGTATTATAATATTGTAATAATATTATATTATATCGTTGCCGACGCAATAAAGCTCAAGTCGTCTGTCGTCGTGAGAACGTTTCGTCGTCTCTGCCACATCACAGGATTCCAAGATCGAGGCGGTGGACACCGCAACAGTCGTAGTCCATCTTTATTTGCAGCCAGCGCAATTTATGTGGATATTCGTGTGCAAAAGTCACCGCCGCTATTGTGTTTTCCATTTGGGGCCCATTCAATTGTCATCTGGACCCGATAAACGCGTCTCGTCGCGTATGCCAACATACAATAATAATAATAATAATAATAATGGTAATAATAACACGACACGTACATGCACATGGGTAGAGGTAGGTATATATAATATACATGTCACTATATGCATATGCATACGTGTTATATGTATATATATATTGTGAGACTTGAAATCATTATTTATATATATATATATATATATTCACATACATACACGTGTTAACTCACATTATTGATACGTCTGTCGGGTTCGTATACATAGAATAATATTATAAACGTAATATTATAAGAGAGCATACCGTCGGCGTTTAAATTTACGACGGTTAGCGCACGCACTACGATATAGTATTATAATATCGAATGTTTTGTTACAAAACACACACAAACGCGACCTACAACCGTCACTGGGCCTTGCGACCGTCGTCGTCGTCGTTGTGCCCGCGGTGGTCTACGCGGTATAGTGGCAAATTCACGCCGTCTTCGGGACGCTGCTCTGACGCGTAATATAGATCTCCGGTCACGATCTATCTCCTAGGACGCGTGTATTAATACTATAAGGCCGAACACCCAGTTTTTTTTTTTTTTTTTTAGAATTCATAACCTCCGGCGCTCGACGAAATTAAATTTGCCAATAAATATCCGTGTTTAGTGTTTGATGTTTAAACAGTTTAAACACCAATAAAACTAAAGTATTGACGTTATATATTATTATCAACACATAATACTTGAATTATACGTCGATATTATTCCTTAAGCGTATGATTATAATTAGATTAATTATAGTTTAGCGAATACTGATAGTTGATACGAGTTTATTAAATAATTTATATGAGTAACAAATCATGACTTCTCATTTGGTATACACATAACAGCAGCTGCCGCGTAAAGTTAGTTTCGTTTTTAACATGTTATGTGTAACTGACTTTTGATTTCTATTAATTTACACAATAATGTTGCTTTTAAACATAAATTTCTGCATATCTAAAATAATAATAACAACATAATATCATTTACTAATATTAATATAGTTTATAATTGTAGGAAGGAAAATATTATTCAAATAATAATAATAACATAGCAAAACCCAAATAATATAATACGTTATGTATTTATGTATTAATATATAATATCTTGACTGCAAACATTTAAAAAATTATTTTTAATTATTTTGACAAATTGCACAGTATAATTTTATATATTATAATATTTTACTAAACAAGTTTGGAAATTGCATACAATTTTAAATTTTAAATACTCAATAGACTTTTTTTGCTTAGATTTTTTCTATAGAATATATTATTATACATTGTATAATGAAGGTATGCCTCATAAAATTACCAACTGAATTTAATTTATCGGATCGACAAACTGATTTGTTCTTATTCCGATGAATAAATTGTAAGTACGAGATTTATTTAAAAAAATTCTCTACCGATCCGTATAATAACGCACATGCTTAGTGACATCATAAGTGTTCAGTATATTGGTGTTGTAAGCGCGCGTACCACATAGGTGTCAACGACCGGTTTCTTTTAAATGCCAGTTGATTGAAAAACAATTTCCCTCCCTCAGCCAGCAATCTGCTAGAACATTTCAACCAACTCACAACTATGAAGTTTAGACCTTTTATTTTTATACATACGATTAAGAATAAACACAGTGTACCTAACATTAAGAACATTGAAACAATAAGACTTTGTCGGACAGATTAATTTCCTTTTAAAGTAATTTAAATAATATTTTCACATCGATTACTTCACAATATTTTAAACCACTACAGTTTAAAATCCATTACATTAATATTAACATTTATCTGTGTACATTATTAGCTTTTAAATGTATTCACGAGATACGTAAATTATGTATACGAACACCTTATGTGTATTAATGTGTTAATATAATATTACTTATATAATAACGGCAATGTATAAAATGAGATTACTTTTTCAATAAATTAAAAGTTTTAGAAGGATACCACTTATTGTGGTAAAACTATTGGTCAATTCAAGTATTAATTCTTTATTTATTTGCAATATTTAAATTATAATATTATTGATATTATAGTAATGAACGGTAACAAAAAAATAAAAATCAATAATGAAAAGGTATCACAATTAACAAGTTAAATTTATATAAAAAATATCTTTAATGATTTTTAAATACTTAATAATTTAAAAAAACTTTAATATTAACTTAAATTTATGAAATATATTTATATATATAATGTTATACAATCATAATTTAATAAAATGAAGTAGGTACTATGCTATTGTTCATATTTTTTTTATTTTTTTTTATTTATTTATTTATTTTTTTTTTTTTTGATTGTTATATAAGTTGTTTACTTTTATGTATAATGTATTAATGTTATAATGTCTTTACATATAATATGTATGTATCTATAAAATAAAAACCTTATTTATCTAGTTGTTATTCCTATATACGGGTTTATATACTCTTTGATAGGTGTACTTGTCTAAAAAAAAGTGGTAAATTAAAAATATAAACTTTATATTATTTTTTTCTATTGACATTTTTTATTTTTAATGTGAATCGTTTTTCCTAAAGGTAACCAAATAAAGAAATAAAGAAGTTAAAGAATTTAGATCACGTTATTGAATGCACGCAAAATAATTCTCTGGGATTCGTAATAACACATAACGTCTTTGCAGATGCACACCATATAATAATAGTATATCGGTATATATAATCTTCATTGGGATGTATAAATGCGTATTACACTATTGCGTTTACATAACATTGTAGAATATTATTGATATAAAGCCTTTATAATCTTTTTTTTTTTTTATTGAGCATTAATGTTTTCATTTGCTTTTTTTTGTAATTAATTTTGAACCACGAATTTGATAACGACTAATGAAAACCTCTAGAGATTCAAAAGTTGTTGAAAATATAGCTGTTCTGTAGCAAATGAATACGGCATTAGTAATAATAAAAATCGAATCATAACTATTTTTTTTTTAACAAAATAAAAATGTAATTAAAAATTATTTTTTTGATTGATATTGATTAATATTTATTTGTTAGTAACATTACGTACTTATACTTAACATTTTTATTATTATTATAGTATAACATGGTTGTGTAGTGTATACCTACAGTAAATTTATCATCACAAAATGTATATTGTAACTTGAAAAATATAAATAATAAATCTAAGTTTTACTCGATAATAATTTAATGTAGTGTTGAAATTTAGTTATTTGTGTAATTAATGTAGCTCGAATGCATGGTAGTAGATGATAATCCGTACAAAACGTGTTTTTGTATAGCCAAATTACGGCGTGTTGCGTCCTCTTAATGAATAATATTTTATTTCTTATAGCAGTGTGTGACATTATATGTGAATTTTAGTAGGTACGTATATATACCTATTTATTACTGAATAGGTAATTAATAAACATTTTTATATTGAATAGATACTGTTGAAAATTAAAAATATTTGTTTTGATCGTTATAACTTATTAGGTAGATAACACGGCAAAAAGGCTATTACTGTTTAGTGAGTTACCTTTGTAACTGATAAATTTATAAATAATAAAAATAATAGTTGTAATTTAAAATAATAAAAACAATTACATGTTTTATGGATAAATAAGTATATCATGAAATATTTTCAATCTATATTCTATTTATAGTTGATCAATGAATGTTTTAAATGTATAAATATTAATTGATTTTATAGCATTATATCTTCGTCTAACACTAGTAATGCGTGGAGGAACGATATAATTTTTACCTATTGTATTAATTTAATGTCAGGATTATTTGATATAAATTTATAATTATTTAATATTTATATTTTTATATTCAAGGTATGTATATTAATTCATTTTATACATTTAACAACTATTACATTTAAAGGTTTAATTGGCCTTGAGAATTACTTATCCACACAGAAGTACACAAATTATTCATCTGCATTTAAAATAACTTCAAACTTAGTTGTATCATGATCTTTTTTAAACATTCACATCTATCTCGCATTTGATTATAATTCTTTCAAGGTCTAGGTTTTGGTCACGCTAATAATTTTGAAAAAAAGTAATGGGTGAATAGTTTCCTGAGAACTCCGCTTCAGCGTGTTCGATTGCTAGTGAGTACCCAATACAATTTAAATCCATGAGCCATACTCAATTTGATACACATAGAATAATGAATGAAAATGTTAGTCAGTTCATTCAGTTTTTATCATATTGTACGAGCTTCGTTCAAATATAAATCGAAAACGTATATAATACGGTTTTTTATAAGACGGACTAAATACTATCATTTGATGCATAATATTCCTCTCGACATTATACGCATAGATATGAAGGTGTTGTTTAGTAGTGTACAGTATCTATAAACTAGTAGACACTCGATAAGTATTTGTATTTCGATTAAATCGTTAAAAAAATATTTTAAATTTATAAAGTAAAATAATGAAATGAATAGTAATATTGTACAGATTTATATAATATAGTCTGTAATATAATAATATTATAATATATTGTATATAAGTTACAATAAGACGATGTATGATCTATTTAAACTAGTGTTGAAATTAGTCATTTATAACCGTGCAGTTACTAGTAAATTACTTTTTAATAATGTCTGCCAAAATTAGCTTAGATACATATCATTTTTCTGATTTGAATAGGAGGTATACCTATCTATTATATTAGATAACAAAACATTCGATCTCAGTGCCAAGATTTTTTTTTCGACTTAACGTCCGCAAAATCCAAGTTTATTTTTCATTGTTAAATATTATAATTTAACACCTACCGAATAAATTGAACAGCATATATTATAAGTAATAACTGTCGTCATAATTTTGTCACCGGGCAGAACTTATAGTCTTATAGGCTTAGCATTTACAATACACCAAAATAGTTATTATAATATAAATTTGCGTTGAAAAATATCAATTTAGGGCGTGTGTAGACTGTAAAGCACTTTATAATTTTTGAAATGAAGAAAAAAATATTCGCATAATTATTTATTATAATCTTTGAACTATATTATTATGATCACATTTAAAGCTACATAATAATAGCCGCGTTGTCAAATATAATTAGTTTAGTTCAAAACAAGTAAGATACGTATAATTTTATTTATTTATTTTTTTTTTTTAATGCATAATAAATAAATGACTGTTGTTCTCTTTAAGCATAAAAACAGATAAATGTATTATTAATATCCTTGGATTTTAATTTATGGAATATAACATAATTGTAGCAAACGAGTGGTTGTGGATTTCGTTATTATTACGTGCAAACCAATTGATTGTTCATTATTATTGCGATAAGGCTACTAGTTGTTTCTCCGATCTATAGCATGATCGTGAGCATGGTTTTGAGGCCTATAGGCAATGCGAGTGTTGTACTCGCGCACTGTGTTTTACGTGTCCATTGCAATTGTACTGCAGTCTTCCGCAACAACGGTATACGAGAGAATTCGGTAAAGGAACAAAATCGCAAGACGGACTTAACGGATAGATTTGTTCGGAAAAATCAGAGCGCAGTGTGAAATTTCGTCAAAAAGTCCGGGACGTCGTCAGTCGTTGGACCGCGAACAGAATATCCCTTTCCAAAAACACCAAAGCCGTCGATTGGCCGTCGTGGAGGTTCCGGTCGTCCGCGCCCACCAACCCGACCGATCATCTTATATACCCTTTCCGGACGACCTTGAACCGGTCGGTGGTCACGCTCCCCCCCGGACGATCGGTTCGGCACGGGGTGGAGACGCCGCTGGTGCCGTGACTGCGGAGACTCACCGACATCATTCTAACGCGGTCCGCGCCGTCCACCGGACATATTATCATGCCTGGTCGCGTCGTCAACCGCCAAAGCAACCGCCGTTGGTCGGCCATCAGCAGCACCACCTCAGGTACATTATACAAGTTCAAATATTATACTGTTTCATAGCGTAGTATCGATTGTACAATAAATAATATCATAATAACACATCAACACTGTATTATTATTATAGTCGTATTTGGAATATTAATATCGAAATAATTATCACCAAGAAGTCGTCAGTGTTTGTAACATTTTATAATAATAATAATATAATAATGGTATTTATACCGTTGATTAATCATCAGTAGTGGTGACACGACGTCGGGTCATACGGGCACGCGACGTGAATCCTAAAACGCATTAGTACAGTATTTGAAGAAAAAAATCCGATACGTTCGGTGATCGGAAAACCCGCGCGGGTGAGGCCAGTGCGCGACTCGTGCACGCAGGAGTGCAGACGCGGTCGTCGCCGTCACGAAAACACGTCACCTGTACGCCATAACGTCTTATAATCACAAGTCGTAAGCATTATTGTTATTACAGTAAAATTATTGAAAATTTAACGTTTTCGCCTTTAACTGTTACGCCATTTCTGAAGTTTTATTTTTCCTGTACAAATATCGTTTGGATTCGATCGTCCTGAGACTTGTTCGTCGTTCGTATAATAATAGTAAACATTCGTTTGCCGTTTACAAAATATTATAACATATAAACACGTACGTGTGGAGCCGCATGTTAGGCACACTCACTCAAGGATTACAGCTCAAATCGTTTTGTTTACTCCCGTCCTGATCGCCCGCGGTTCATCCACCGTGTATATTAAGCATATATAATGTATATTATGTTATTGTGTTTTTAATCCGTTCGGGATTTAATCCGATTCGGGAGTTCGACGTGTCAGCGACTTCGACGTAGGTAGACCTGACCTGTAAGATATTAATAAATATAATCTTGAGCTTTTATACGACACAACCACCATAGCTCTACCCAGTCATGTTTTTCTGTCATCCGATGTTATTTTGAATAGAGGTATGTAACATAATAATTGTTATTGGTTAACATTGTATACATACGAGTATAGAATATATAAATAAAATTGCTATCTCGAAATTTGCATGTTTTTTCGTCATTTGTCGTCTTAATGTCTGCGAATTTTTTTCATATCACATTTATATTTCTTTGTTGAATAAAATATAAAATTGTATTCAATAACACATTCAATATTAACTCATAATGATATTATTAAATCACCATCTCTCTCTATAAACTATAAAATTAAATCTTAAAATATAATATCCCTGTATTTATTTGCAATATTTTTCATTTGTCAACTTAGTGTTTTCCCATTTTTAATATTTTTATGATTTCAAAATAAGTACATTTTTTTAACACCTTATTAGACAGTTTTTCCATTTTTTTTCGACTTTTAAAAATTAATAAACAAATTGTATTTATTATAAATAAATTATGATTATATAAGTCGGCATTTGAAATTTAAATTTTTTTTCCAATTTTCGTAATTCATTCTTTATTACTTTCATACACATATTTTTTTTAAATTGTTTAACTTATTAAAAATTATTTTATCAGGGAAGATTTCATACAAGTATAATGTACATTCTGTGGAAAAAAAATAGTACTTATATAAATTTGTACAATTTATATGATATCATTTTTGACTAATGAACAGTTTTATTAAAATACATAATCTTGTATAAAGTAGAAATCATTTTTAAAATTGTATTTGTATTTATTTTTATGAGAACTTACATGGGCTTATGATTTAACGAAAAAAAAAAATAATTATAAAAGATTATAAGATGATGTAAGATGACGTACTTTTGATTAATATTTTAATAACTTCTTAGAAATGTTTTGATATTAAGCAGTAAATTATTATAACCTATTACTCGAAGAGTGTATACTTTAGTTTATTTAAATTTTATATAATTATTAACTTTTAAAATATAATTAAATTAAATTATACATTTTTAACTGCACGGTGTCGTAGATTTAATATGTATGATTTAAAACTTAAATTAAGATTATTTAAAATATAAATATGAAATTAGATTTTATTAAATCAATTTCAAAATAAAATTTAAAATGTGTAATTTTTGTTAATTTAATTGTTAAATATGCTCTAATAGAATTTCGTTTCTTATTAAGTATTGAAGTTTGGTAGATTTAACGTTAATCCTTTTTTGTTCTAACGAAATTCAACCACAATAGACCGGAAATTCTGATGCACGTAAACCTATTGGTATTTTTATTATTAATTTTTCGCTTTATGAACTGTTTGAGTTGGAAACGAATAAAATGAATTGTCGTCGGTATACGTGTATCGTTAAAACTTGAAAATATTATAATCGAATTAAAAACAAAAAAAAAAAATGAATAAACAAAATACTAAAATCATTCTAACAGCCTTATAAACTATAATATATTGAGGCGTGGTGCCCTCTTATTACCTACCTACGTTATGCAACGATATAATATTATAAACACATTTTTTGGTATTGTTTTTATAAGATATAGATATGTAAAAAAAATCGCGCGTCTGATTGGGTTCGATTGTTTTACACATAGTAGCGGTAGCGGTTACTCATTTTGCAACGACGGTACCCCGTCAGCCATTATTATTGGCGTATACTGAGCGATCTTGTGTTATTATATTAAGCCGAGGGCGAATATCAGCGGTGCATCTGTAATGTAATGATCCAGTTGTAATGTTACTACGGACGCGTCTCTGCGTGATTATGTAGATTTGTCGGCAGTCCAATTAATCGACCGATCGCATCTAATACGAGATAATTACAGAATTTGCCCCCGAGTTATACAGTAGTATCAGAATTATATATTAAACATATATACATAAATATGTATGTATATATTATTGTAGTTGCCGTCCGAACACTATAGTCCGGGCGTTTTTGCACTTGACCTCCCGCAGTAACTAACCTGTTGTCTATATGCATTAATACGCGTCTCCGCATTTGATACATATCGGTATGGAACGTCTACAGAGAATATGTGCAGTGTAGGAAGTGTTGACAGATTACACGACAAAAAGGTATTTACTAACGGACGTCGGCGGTTAAAATACGACTTCGGCGGCGTTCGCAAAAAAAAAAAAAAAAATTGATCAGCCAGAGATACAATGATATATATATTATTTATATGAAATAAACATTATTTATTGTTACGACCTTGAAATCACTTTGCGCAGTCAAGAAAAAAAAACAGCTAAAACGTTATGTACTCGGAATTCAGATCGAGAACAAAATCGTTTATCGTGATTTTTAACTTTTGTTGTAATAGACATAAAAAAAAACAGGTAAATTTATTTTTATTAATAACGAATATACTAATGGTGTCATACATAAGTCATTAATTTGGGGTGAAAAAATTTGATTGCTTAATTTTGGACAAGTAGCTCGCCAAAATTACATAACATATTATATTTATTAAAAATATTAGACTAATGGAATCGATTTGTAACGTAAAAGATCGTGAGGGTCGTGAAACCACTTTTTCTAGTGAAGAATCGGATAATCCTTAATTCTATGGGTCAACGTATTGACATACTCCGCACGAATATTAAACAATAAGACCGTCACTAATGCGTTATTACTGTTTTTTTATAGATAAATAGCAATTTTTTATGGTATACTAACAATATTTAATTTTTTATATGTATATATATATTAGACTTTTCAAATGAAGGTCTATAGTACACAATATTATATTTTGTTTGTATTACGGTAAAATCTAAAAATGACGCAACGTGATGCGTTTTGTTCATATAACATAAATGCAAGTACGTGCAATAATGGTTATTTAAAATATTTTCAGCTATGAGGATCATCGGTGTTTTGTTTACCGTTATCCTTATTTTCGTACCATCACGAGGTTTGACGTACATAGATAAAGATGAATCATCCAATAGTCGGAACAAGGAACTTAATATTTTACCAAGTAGAGCGGCTATTGAACGAGTACCTCATCAGTTCGAAAGGTAATTTTTTTTGTAATAAATTAAAATTTGTTTATTAACGCATAATATATTTTTATTACTCTAAAAATTGATGTAGTGATGTTAATTTAAAAGTCATTGATGTTTGACATAATAAATATTATATCTGCACTCATGTGTAAAATATTTAATACATATTTTAATTTAATTCTAAACAAGTATTTATTTAAAATTTTCAATTTACATATTCGTGTACGAATATAAATTATACTTCAGAATATAGTAGTTCTATTTTTGACCAAAACTATAACATCAAAAATAATGTAATAAAATGTTTCATATGTCCTTAGATACAAAATTCACGTTCCTGTTCGCGATGCTGTTGAAAAACTGCCATCAAAAAAAGATCCATCCCCTTCAAAATATAGACTAGCGTCTGGAAGTAATATTTTTTTCATCTTAATATAATTTTATAAATTTTTTTTATCACGATCTATATTTAAAATTATAGGTACAAATATTTTTTGTCATCTGGACTCTACACAATACCATAAAAATCAAATTCCTCAAAAGTTGGAACAAATAGTTTTATCTTCATGTACTCATATATTATTCAGTTCTGTTGATACAAATTTTGACACTATTGCAAATAATTGGTATTCTAGTCAATCAAATGGTATACACATTAGAATAAATATTAAATGTTTATTGCTAATTTGTTGTTTATTAAAATTTATATAATTTTTAGGCACGTTTGCTTCAATTGCACGTTTAAAAAAAAAAAATCCTTCGACAAAAATATTATTATTAATTAACGAAATTTTACCCGAAAGTGTATCACTTTCGAAGAGAGATTTTATCATTTCGGTCTCGGAAGTTTTGAAAACTAGTGGATTCGATGGATTAGTTTTATCTGATGTTACACCTTCAACTTATAGTAATATATTTTTATAATTATTTTAATTTTTAAGTTTTTATTACTAAATACATTTTTAGACGAATTTGGTGAAGACGAAAACATTAAAGAAGAATTTCCGCTATTGATTGAAGAATTAGCCAGCGTACTAAAACAAAGAGGATGGTCATTATCACTAATTGTACCACCATTAGATCAAACATCACAAAATTACGATACCAAAAGAATTATTCTAAATTTAGATTTCATTATTCTCAAAAGTTTTGATTTCCGGCAAGATGATGAAAAAATTATTGGTCATCACGCACCTCTATACAGTGCAGTAGATAGGGATCCATCGTCAAAGTATCGCAATGTGGTAAATATTTGAAATATTTATTTAGTTATTGGACAAATAAACAACATATAATACAAATTTGAGTTTTAAAGGATTATATGGTGAAACATTGGATACACAATGGTGCTGATCCGAATCAGATAATAGTTGGCGTAGCATTATTCGGAAGAAGTTTCAGATTGACTGACCCTAAAAATTTCCAACCAGGTTCTCGAACAAACGGTGATGGATATGCTGGTAGATGGACAAAAACATCTGGATTTCTATCGTATTACGAAGTGTGTGATCGTACAAAAAAGGATGATTGGAGACAGTATTCGGACAAATCCGGTTCTCCGTTTGTTGTTAGAAAAGATCAATGGATTAGTTATGAGAACCATCATAGTTTAACAAAAAAAGTAAATTAAATAAAATATATGACGTTTGATTTAATAACATAATTATTGTATTTTAGCTTGAATACATGGAAAAATTGTCATTAGGAGGAGTAATGTTATGGTCATTAGATTCAGATGATTTTAATGGATTTTGTGGCACTCCCTGGCCACTTGTAACCACAGTTAAAACATATATTAGTAATAGTAAGTTTAAATACTAAAAAAACTATTTTTGTACCGTTAAATTAAATTATGTTTTTTTTACTTTTAAAGTTAATAAAAAATATTCCATGACGAATGATCTACGAGATTCATCATTACAATTTGGTAAATATTATCATAAGAAGGCTAAAATAGTTCGATTTTAATATCTAATAGTTAATTTATTTTTAGATTTAAATAAAAAAGTGGTATGTTACTTTGCCAGCTGGTCGTGGTATCGTTATGGAGAAGGAAAATTTGCTCCAGAGTATATCGACAAAAATCTATGTACCCATGTAATTTATGCATTTGCTTCTTTAGATCCTAATGATTTAACAATAACATCAGGAAATGAATGGGAAGATTTTGAAAATAGTACGATTATTAGTGCAAAATTAAATTTAATATAAAGTAATGAATATTTTTAATTTATAGAATTTTATGAAAGATTGGTATCCAATTCAAAATCCGAAGATATTAAAGTTATGATCTCAATGGGCGGATGGACTGACTCAGCCGGCGACAAGTATTCAAAATTAATCAGCAGTGGAACTACTAGGAGAAAGTAATTTTTTACAAAAATATAGTTAAATAGATTAAAAATAATTGATTGTATTACAGTTTTGTAAACTCTGCTGTTGCATTTTTGAGAAAATATAATTTTAACGGTCTTCATTTGGACTGGAATTATCCAGTATGTTGGCAAGCTGATTGTACTCAAGGTCCACTTTCTGACAAAACAAATTTTGTTAAATTAATACAAGTATTATTATCATTTTTTATATTATAAAGCTATAAAATAGATAAATATTTAAATAATTTTTATATTATAGGAACTTAAATCGGAGTTTAATAAACAAGACCCGCCGTTTGAATTATCAGCTGCAATTTCCGGTTATGAAGAAATTATTAAAGAAGCTTATGACTTTCCAAGTTTAAGCGAATACTTAGATTTTATGTCGATAATGACTTATGATTATCATGGCTCTTGGGAAAACTTTACTGGGCACGTGAGTCCGGCTTATTATAAAGACGGTGACGAATTTCCTAAGTACAATATGGTATGTTAATAAAAAACAACATAACATTTTTGTAATTTCAATAAATAATTTGTTTTCATAATTCAGGATTCCACTATTAAATTAATACGGAAATTAGGTGCAGATCCGTCAAAAATCGTAGTGGGTCTTCCATTTTATGGCCAGACGTACACATTGTCATCGAATTCAGAACACGGACTTGGTGACCCTGCTAAAGGATCGGGATATCCCGGTGAATATACTCAGCAACCGGGAATGTTGGCCTACTACGAAATTTGTAACAGAGGTATAATAAAAATTATATTACACAATTTTATAGTACTTATTATGTATAAATATCATGTAAGTTTTGTAGCTTTATCGTATTTCAAAAAATATATGATTAATTATATCAATATGTACAACTTTTCCTTAACTTATTAAAAAATATTATTTATTATTATAATGCATGTTAAAATTATTTATTAAAACCAATTATGCGAATATAAGATATTTCTTACATGAATTAATAACGCTATAATTGTTTATTTAAAATTAATGTATTTATGATAGAAAATGATTATTTGTTAGTTCATATTCAAATATATTAATATAATATATTAAATGCATGTTTTAGTTTCTAACGAAAAATGGCAAGTATCGAGAGATAAAAATAATGGATTTGATCCATATGCATACGATGGGAATCAATGGGTCAGCTACGACGACGAGATATCAATCAAATTAAAGGTACAATTTAATACAAACATTAAAATATTTTATACTTTAGACTTAAAAATATTGTATAATTTTATAATAAATTATTTAATTTTAGTCCGAGTATATAGTCAAGCAAGAACTTGGTGGAGCCATGGTTTGGACGATCGATTTAGATGATTTTAACAATATATGTTGTAAAGGTTCTTATCCGCTACTGACAAAAGTTAATGAAGTATTTAAAAGAATTCCAATCAAACCTTCAAATTCAATATGTAATAAACCAAATTATCCAACTACACCAAGTTATCAAATTCCTACGACTACTGAAGAAGGACAAGGTTTGTATCTTATAATTGAAATTAGAACAAAATAAAATAAAGTAGTCCCGGTAAAAATCTATAATCCGTATTAAGTATCTATAGGTAATAAAATATTGAATGTATTAAATACAACTATTATTTTTTTAATGGTACCGTTTCAATGTCATTATTGGCAGTTATAATTTACATTATTCTATTGTATATTCAAATTATACATGCATAATGAATACAAAAAAATACAGATAAAAGATCTTAGTAAAAACGCTTAAAGGCTTGCCCCTACTAATAGTTATGTTTACCGTTTAATCATACAAACTAATCAATTAAATACAATTTTACATATTTTGTAGTTTAATTAATTTAAAATAATCTTAATAATGTGAAAATAAATAATTCTCTAAATATTTCAATTCACAAAATATCAAAAATAGCTATCTAATGATTGAGAACATTTAAAATAACAAAGAACTTATGGTTAACCCAAAATAATAGTACGGTTAAGAACGAAGTTTTATGCAACATAAATTTATTTTAAAAACATTTATTTTGCTATCAAAGGAGTCAGTATGCTGTATTTTGTTTTAAACAATTTAATTTTAACTTAGATACTGTTACAAGTTATTTTTTATTACTCGTAGCTTCAGAAAAATCTTTTTATTAAATTACAAGTATAAATGTAATAGTGAATACTACTTCTATTACTACTACTGTTAATAATAATAATAACGTATTAGTTAATACTTAATTATAATATTATTAAAACCAGCTAATAAGTGAAAAACGAGTTTTTAATTATTATAAGTCTGATGTAAATTTGGAATCAATATTAATAGTTAAAACTTATAAAAATATGTTATCAATTATAGTAGGATTACGTAAACTAACATACTTTAAATATTTTAATAAATTATTTGAATTTTTATTTTCCACGCACCATATAGGTGTAAAATTTTGTTTTTTAGTTTTTAATTGGTATTTTATTCTTTATATGTGTTCTATAGTTACTATTTTTAAAGTTATTTCTAATTGAGTATCAGTTATAATTTTAATAAAAACATAAATTGCTGGATTACAGCTATAAAATTGACAATTAAATGTTTTGTGAAACCTTTTAGTGTCGTTATAGTCCTAGAAAGTTTTTTTCGTTTCTAAGTTAAATGCAAGATAATTATGTTAATATTATTTTATTTTTTAATGACATCTCGTAAAACCGATAAAATTCCAATAAATATCGTTCAATAATATTTATTAAATTTTGTAACGTTAAAAATAAAATCAAGCGTTCTCAATCGTATTACTTAAAATTCCATTCTCAACTGATACATTCACAATCGTATTTTACTGCCAAAACCATGATGTGTATAATATATCGTTTATTAGAAGTGTTCAATAATTATAACAATTAATGTAAAAATTAAAACTTATTATAATTACTAAAATTAATTTCTTCTAACAATAATATATTATAATTACCTACCTATAGAATTTTGGGAAGAACAATCGTCATCAACAGCATCAACAACACAACCTACTAAACCAACAACACAACCTACTAGACCCACAACACAACCTACTAAACCAACAACACAACCTACTAGGCCAACAACACAATATATGACTAAACCACAAACTCGACCTTCAACGACAACCACTACCACAAGTACAACAACAACTACAACCCCTCCGACCACTTCAACTACAACCACAACTGAATCAATTATTGATGAAGTGATTGAAAATGAAGAACAAACAACTCACAAGCCATCTGTAAACCGTCCTTGGTGGTCTGAGTACCATACCCAAAGACCAGCACAACAAGAATCATGTAAACCAGGAATGTATCAATCTTCTAAAGACAGTTGTCAGAACTATTATCAATGTAAAAATGGACGATATAGGAAATATGCATGTAAAGAAGGATTACTGTGGAATAGAAATACCAACAAATGCGATTATCTAAGAAATGTTGACTGCAATGAACCCAGTGAGTTTTTAGCTTCATAATGATTAAAATATATTCAAATTAATATTTAAATTATTCACAGCCAATTCTCAAATTTCTGAAGTAACTACAACTACGACAAAAAAACCTGTCACTACATCAAGACCTACAACAGTTAGACCAACCCCTACGTGGCGACCTACAACAACAACAGTCAGACCAGTCACTACATGGCGACCAACGACAACAACAGCCAGACCTGTCACGACGTGGAGACCAACAACAACTGTAAGTCATAATATAGTTACTTTTAAAATTTTATTTTCAAAATACTGATTTTGTTTTATATGTTTATAAAAGACGAAAAAATATAGAAACTGCGTTGAAGGTGAATATGTCGCTGCCATTGGTGACTGTACTTCATACTTCGTGTGTACGTACGGCTATTTCGTGAGACAGTTTTGTTCAGCTGGATTAGCTTGGAACGACCAAAAGAAAATGTGTGATTGGAAATATAATGTGTATTGCAACTATCAACGTTCAAATAATATATTTATGTACACCAGTAAGAACGCACAAAAATATAATTTTAATCGTTCTATCACTAGAGAATTACCATTAAGTAATCATATACTTGACATTATTCTAGGTATGTTAGTTAAATCTTCGGTAGAATGTCAAGAAGGAGAATTCGCGTCTCATTCAGGAGATTGCAATAAATATTTACAATGTTTATGGGGAAAGTTTAAAGTTAACTCATGTCCAGCTGGTCTCTATTGGAATAATGTAATATTTAAATAAAATAATAATATTATGGTAACTATGTAGTAATTTTATTTTTAATACAGAGGCTTAAGCTTTGTGACTGGCCAATGAATTCTGGCTGTATGCCGTCTCAAGAAATAAACACTTACCCAACCGGTGAGCCAGAAATTCCATCGTCGCCTAGTCAACCGTCAAGTACTGAACCAACCACGAAGCCAACAACTTCAAAACCAGTAATAACAAAGCCAACTACTTCGAAACCAATAACAACAAAACCAACGACTTCAAAACCGACAACTTCTACTTCTACAACAACTACTACTTCGGAATTAACTACAGAAGAAAACTATATTCCATGGAAGCCAACAACTGGAATCCCTACTACGGAAGATCCGTGGGCGTGGAAACCTACTACTACAACTGCTGCAACTCTTCCCACGACCCAATCGAACTATCATTTGACAGGTAATTTAATGCAAAAATTAAATCTTATAAAGCTTATAATACTACTTTATTTTGTCTTGTAGGACAGTATAAAGTTGTATGTTATTTCACCAACTGGGCGTGGTACAGACCTTCACCTGGTAAATTTTTCCCAGAAGATACGGATCCAAATCTCTGCACTCATGTTGTTTATGGTTTTGCAACATTAGATTACACGCAACTAGTTATTAGAGTATTCGATTCATGGGCAGACATTGATAATGGTACACATGGAGTTAAAGTTCGATTAATTAAAAAAAAAAAATTAAATATCAATTATATTTTTTAGGATTCTATGAACGAGTAGTGGCACTTAAGCGACGTGGAGTTAAGGTATCTATAGGTTTAGGTGGATGGAATGATTCAGCAGGTGATAAATACAGTCGTTTGGTCAATAATCGTTCCAGTCGCAAAAAGTTTATTAACAATGTTCTCGATTTTATGTATAAATATGGTTTTGATGGTCTTGATGTCGATTGGGAATACCCCAAATGTTGGCAGGTAATAAATATATATTATTATTGTATTGTATATTTTTTGGTTGTTTTTATTTTATGAATAATATCTAAAACTAACAAAACGCAGACTAATTGTGATCAAGGACCAGACTCTGACAAAAATGCATTCTCAAACTTTTTGATTGAGCTTAAACAAGCTTTTAAACCACACGGATACTTATTATCTGCTGCTGTTTCTCCCAGTAAAGTAGTAATAGATTCGGGTAAATACATTAATTTGTTTAATATTTTTACAATCATAATATTTAATGATACTATTATTTTAGGCTACGATGTGCCTATATTAAACCAATACTTGGATTGGATTGGTGTAATGACTTATGATTATCACGGACAATGGGATAAGAAAACTGGTCATGTTGCACCAATTTATCACCATCCAGAAGACGACATTGAATATTTCAACTTGGTACATAAAATAATATAATATTATAATACTGCAGTTAAATTATTTTATGCAAATTAATTTTTTTTAAAGAATTATACTATCCATTATTGGATTGAGAAGGGCGCAAATAGTAGAAAAATTGTTCTTGGATTTCCATTGTATGGTCAGTCGTTCACGTTGTCTAACCCTAAGGTACATGGATTAAACGCCCCTTCTTCTGGCGCAGGAGAAGCTGGCCCATTCACCCGATCTGCTGGATTCATTGCTTACTATGAGGTAAAAACCTTTAAATATTTATCGTTTTAAATAGTTGATTTATAAAATTATATTATTATATAGATTTGTCGTAAACTCGCCTCTGAGCAATGGACTATTGTTCAAGACCCACAAAATAGAATGGGCCCATATGCATACAAAGGTAACCAATGGGTAGGATTCGATGATGTCAAAACAGTAGCGCAAAAGGTTAATGATTTCATTGGTTTACAAAGCTAAAATATTCAATAATGTCTTAAATATATCTAATTTTAGGCAGAGTACTTGAAATCTATGAATTTGGGAGGCGCAATGATTTGGGCTCTAGATTTGGACGATTACCGAAACTTATGCGGCCAAGGGCATTATCCACTACTCGGCACTATCATGAAAACACTAGGTCAACAACACGGTAAGAATATAAAAAAAAATTAATATTTTAGGAGCATTGATAGTGCTAACACTAAAAAATGGTTTTGTATAAAAAAAATTGTTTACATATTTTTTTCGAGTGTATTTATCAATCGCATGGTCATAAATTCATATATTTAATACAGCTCCACAAACTATAAATTTGTAAAGAATACATTAAAGATAAATTTCTATTTCAGTTAGTATAAAAAATATATAGGTGCGTTACTTTTTTAAACAAATCAACAAGTCATTGTAACACTTTACAACTTTAGTAACACTACCTATTTATTCAGAATTTTATCAGTCATCTACACATACAAAATAAATATTTATGTAACTATACATGGAGTTACATTTTGTTATTTTTAAAATTTTAAATAACACTCAAAACGGTTATAATATTATGTTTAATTTCAATAAAATTTTAAATCATGATTAACAAAATTAATACACAAAAAGTATAATAAATTGATCAATCTAAAATAAAATGTAATATTTAATAACAATAATTATAGGTAAATATTTAAAATACAATTTAAATACTTACATATTAAATAATTTCATAAAGTACGATGCATATAATGTAAGCCATAGATCATATATTTTAGTTGTTCTACGTTTTACACCAATATTATGGTGTACCTATATAATCCGATGTCGATTTACTGTATACATACTAATAATAATATATTTTAGAAAATTCAAAATAATATAAAGAAAAAATAAGAATTTTTTTATTAAAACTTTTTTTTTTTTATTTATACAGGTCATCCAAATACAACTCCGATGATACCTGTAACAATTAAACCGACGACAACAATGACTACATCGTCATCACCGCACCACAACACTTCAACAACCGAAGTGTCCACAACCACATTGTTACCGACAAGACCAACAAAACCTACGTACACGAGGCCGCCGACGACTACAACGACTACAACTACTACCACGACGACCACAACATTAAAGCCAACAACGACTGTTGAACCATCATCCACAGAATACTTTAAAGTGATTTGTTATTTCACCAATTGGGCGTGGTACAGGTTTGTAGTAATTATTGAAACGTACAAATATTGACATATCCATTGATTTATTTCGTTTGATATTTTTAGACATAGTGGCGGAAAATATTTACCCAGTGATATCGACCCGTCGCTTTGCACACACATTATTTACGGGTTCGCGGTACTGGACAACGAGGAGCTGGTCATCAGGGCGCACGACACTTGGGCGGATTACGATAACTGTACGTTTTTGGTACTACTCTCTGAGGCCGTTTTTAGGGGAAGAGGGAAATACATAAAGATAACTAATTTGTTGTCACATATTTGCAGTTTTCTACCGCAAAGTGACAGCGCTCAAAAAATTCGGCGTCAAGGTGTTGTTAGCGATCGGTGGTTGGAACGATTCGGCCGGTAGTAAATATAGTGAGCTGGTCAACAACCCGTTCGCGAGAACTAAGTTTGTGGAACACGTAGTCGGCTATTTGAAGCAAAACGATTTCGACGGACTAGATTTCGACTGGGAATATCCAAAGTGCTGGCAGGTAATAAACAGACGATCATATACAGAGATCTGGACAGTCGTGATTTGTCCGTAGGACAAAATATTCTAATATATTATTAACTATTATCATTAATGTGCGCCGTAATGGTTTATAATATAAACAGGTCGATTGCAAGCGGGGCCCGAAAAGCGACAAAGAAGGGTTTTCAAGACTATTGTTGGAACTGCGAGCAGCGTTCGACAAAGAAGGTTTCCTATTGTCGGCGGCCGTATCGCCCAACAAAGTTGTAATAGACGCAGGTACGTTAACAATAGCAATATTACAAATGTATTATACAAATACAACGGACCGTGGTGTTTTATTCAAGTTCGTTTGTTTCACGATTAGGTTATGATGTACCGCTACTCTCCGAAACGTTGGACTGGATATCCGTGATGGCGTATGATTACCATGGACAATGGGATAAAAGGACCGGACACGTAGCGCCCATGTATTCTCATCCCGATGATTTCGACATGACTTACAACGCCGTAATTATACAATCTTCATTTATTTGATTCAGGGCTGTAAAAATTGTTAAATAATTATGCACTTAAACATAAAAAAAATTGCTAAAATATGCGCTAAAAATTACAAAAGGACAAAAAAACATATTTTTAAACTTAAAAATAAATAATTAAAGTCTTAGTTAACATTTTAAAAATAAATTCAATAAATAATTTTAAATATATAAATTATAAAAATTAAAAATACAACTTTTATAAACAATATTTTGATAAAGATTATAATAATAATATGTAGTCATATGATCGTAAGCTTAAATATATAGAAAAGTATAATATTTTGAACATGCATGACAGTGATGTAAAACAAACTATATTGAACCGACTTGGTTCTCAACTCTATAAAAAATGTGTGAAAAAAGCATTTAGCAAATATCATACAGCCCTGATCATCATTTATATTAGTTATATAAAACAACAACGAAACCTTTTGCAGAATTTCACGTTATACTATTGGGTGAATCAAGGCGCAGATCCACGCAAACTTATAATGGGTATACCCATGTACGGTCAGTCGTTCTCGTTAGGTTCTAGTAAGAACAACGGTTTGAACGCGCCGACCTATGGTGGTGGTGAAGCGGGAGACGCGACCAGATCCCGGGGATTTTTGTCCTACTACGAAGTAAATACCTATATAATAGCGTGGTGAATTATTGTACGGTGGACTTGAGATTTCACACATTCGTTGCATTTCCAGATCTGCCACAAAGTGCTGAAGCGCGATTGGCAATTGGTCCAAGACCCACTTGGCAGGATGGGCCCGTACGCCTACAGTGGCAACCAATGGGTGTCGTTCGACGACCAGGACATGATCAGATTCAAGTCCGAATTCGTCGTGCGCAATGATCTCGGTGGTGCAATGATATGGGCATTGGACTTGGACGATTTCAAGTGAGTGATAAGTGCATTTCCGTCAGAAAATAATATGCATATTATACAGGTAATAGATGTAGACATATTATATTATATGGCCTGATGGATTGATTTTAGAAACGTATGTGACTGCGAAACGTATCCACTACTGAAGACTATCAACAGAGTGCTGGGAAGGTTACCGGGTCCGGGACCAGACTGTTACTTAGACCAAGAGCGAAATGACTTGGACGGGGTCGTCATCAACAACAGTGACATTGGATACGAAGAAGAACTGGGCAGAGGGCAGTGCACTGAACCACTGTTGAAAGGGCACTGGACTGACTGTAACAAATATGTGATTTGCGAGTTTGGAACATTGCTCGAACAGTCTTGTCCGTCAAATTTGTACTTTAATAAGGTAAGAAAAGAATCTTTGTAATAAACACTTTAGTAAATCGATATATCGTTTTCAGATAAACATGTTGTGCGATTGGCCCGAGAACGTTAACTGCACCGAAAAGAAACGTTTGTCATCCTCATATAGACGACTGCAACTACTACATTGACGGATCCGAACTCCTTGGTAATGTGCCGCATCGATTAATTTAAGTCTTTGATTTAAGATACGACAATTATCACATTATACCTAAGTTATATTACAGTAAACAATTCAACTCTATATACTGTCCCTCTGTGTACTTCCTTGATCCGTTTCGTTATATCAAACAATATAAGAGACGTATCGCGATACGGATTAATGGGACAAGTCGCTTATTCGTTTTCAATCTTAATTTTAAACCAAAATCATTGTAAATAATTATGTTATGTAAGTATTATTATTGTATAACAAAAAATTCCACGGTTAATGATAATCAAAATTATAAAATTTAGGTAGGTATAATATTATTATAAAAACTGAAAAGCTATAAATACTTCGTGAATTTACAGAACATTATTTAAAATACATGTTATTATTATTATTATTATTAGAATTATATTTCCGATTCGTTCGAATTCTGACACATTCGTAACGATATTATATCACTTCTGCCTTCTGAGCTCTGAAGTATTGTTGTAATAAAATTGCTAATAATTTTATTCCTCTACAAAGTGATATTAATTATTTTATGTAATATAGTACTACAATTGTAATTTTTGTGTTATTTATACCTGAATCCCTGTATTCAATTTAAGTCAAGTTTATACTTGGTATATGTTATTTTTTCTGGTCAACATTTTAGTGAGAATTTTTTCATAACGTTTAATAGTTATTTCTACTTTTATAGTTCTCAAATAAACTATTAAAATATGAACTTCGTAATATTTACTAAGTAGTGGATAGTAATTACTATTTATTATGATATACAATTATTACAAAACATTATTATTATTATTATTATTATTTTATTAAGCCTAACTACTAAAAATTTATATTCATTAAAACAAGATACATCGATAATGAAAATCTAGAAATAATTTTTCACATTATACACAAGTCGTATAAACGTTGTAAATAATCAAAAAAATGTATTTTTAAATGTATTTTCTTGTTATTATTAAAATATATTGATTCAAAAATCAAAGACTAATATGTAATAAACAAAATGTTTGTCTTATATTTAAAAAAAAATCATCAAAATTCAACAAGTCTATGAAATACAAGTCGTGATTGTGTTTCCAATAAAATAATCTTTGATCATTTTAATTTTATAACCTCATGTTTTATAAATATTATTAAATAATAATGTTGACGCCTGCACAGCGATTAAGTAGATAAACTATAATACAAGAACGTAAACTTAAATGCATTATCTATTGTTGGTATATTTTAAATAACTAATAATATGAAATTAATTAAATTACAAATTACAGTTTTAATCTTACTAAGTAATAATTTCAATAGTTCATTACAGTAATTAAAATAATTATGTGTAATGATATGCTCACACATCATAATTTATTATATATTTTATCATTTCGTTAAATAAAGTAAAGGTCAAGTTGTCGCACGCAGATAGCCCTCAATAAAAACCAATAATCCCTATTGATCACTGACGAGAGAGACGATCTACATTGTTTGGCCACGTGGGAACCCAAACGCTATTGCGACCATATAGCACAAAGCGTTTGACCTATTTTCGTGTGCCGCCAAAGACAAGGGATGGTCCAATGAGGCTCTCCGTCGTCGGGGACCCTGGCTGTCTTGATCACGCCGTCTTCTCTAGTCAGTGCATGAACACCAGCCAAACTATCGAGTACATGAGCACCGACAAAATTACAAGTGCAAGCGCACCAGACAAGCGAGCAGGAGCTCTTCCCAAAACCTATCACACACCACACAACACCAGACTCTGCGAGCGACAGCTGGACTTCTTTCTTTTTCTAAGATAAATCAGTGTTGTTTTTCTTATTTAAACTTAAGTTTTCCTTAAATCGTATCGCAACTTGTGTTATCTTACATCTTTCTCTGAGGATTGTACTACAGGTATTCACCGCAGCGAACCAGGTAAGGTGCATGCCCTAAATACTTATTGTCAGTACGAAATCTTTTACCATTTAATTTACATACGGAGTATTTGGTCATATTCTCGAATCACGATCTCGAGAATCCTCCGAAGAACAGGAGGAAGGTAATAACGCAAGAACAAGTACATTCAATATTTATTAGTACCGGACTTACATACAAGGCTTGTGTCCCTTGTGTCAGTCCGGCCACATCATACTCATAACTAATACCCTTTTATTTTTATTTTGATAAGTTTTATATTATAACTTTTATTTTCTCTTGTTTTTGTGTTATTACATATGAAAGATATACATTAAGCTTCTACAAAAAAAGTATCAATTATTCACTACTATTAATAATATAATATAGATAAAAATACATTTATATTTATGAATTATTTTAAGTGCATGAACGCTTTAAATTTATTTATTGAATTAAATATTATTACAGTTATAACAACTTTTATTATTTTAACTACTAGATATTATTCCTAATAATACTTAAACTAATTTAAAATGTTAATTAATCTTGTGACCTAGTACCATTGGAATCAAATTTAACTAATCTATATAAAAATAACCATTAAATCTTAATAACTATATTTTGTTCTATGAGTAATGTTTCTAATTTAACATTAATAATTATAAATGAACCTATTGATTTACCATTCACAAAAACATCAACTCTCATTAAATTTTCAGAATCAATACTAATACGGAAAGATGCCAATTAGTAAGTTATTTTCTCAAAATAATCGTGAAATTCAAAAGTCTTTTCAAATCATATATCAATTTGAGTTGTTTTCTTCTCGACTCAACGTATCCATGTCCATTTTATTACTACGATGAAGTTCGATTTTTAATAAAATTATTAGTTATGACATATTTACATTCAATTTAAAATATTAGATTTAATCTAATTCTGTTAAGTAAAATATGTGATTTTTCTTAATTTGAATTCCATATTCTTGTTTTAATTTAATTTTACACAATAAACGCCGAACAGTTATGAATTTATATTATTAACAATAACAAATATTAACAAGAACATAACGAAAACAAAACAAAAAAGAAGACCTAAAGCATTGTAATTTCGCATAATATTTGTAAGGGATGTATTTCTCGTCAAGTTAATCTGGCTTAAAGGTCAATAAAAACAGTCCTTGTAGCCTAATGTTCTTTATTAATTATTAGGCACCCGATTCCAGAATACTGAGTTGTACTAAAAGATGTATAGAAAATGTATTCGACCGTTTGAAAGTCCCCAAATAAACAGTATAATACGAAATTCATACAGTGAAAAATTATGTACAACAATCTTAACTTTTTAATAATAATATTAAAAGCGTACAGTAAATAATAATTTATACCTTATTCTTATTTCTTGTACAATTAGAACCCAGGTTCTTTTGTTCTACTTTTTTTCGTTTAAGTACTGTTTATTGATTATGTTATTTTTTTAAAATACTTACAAAAAGTATAGTGAGCATCAAAAATATTTTCAGCTAGATAAAAAAAAAAAAATTTTGGGAATAATTATTGAAAAGATTAAAAAATAAATAATATTATGTACACAAATTAACTTATTGGAATTTGATATACAGTATGTATTTAAGAAATTTAGTTATTAAATAATTTATCCAACTAATACAAAAATAAAAATATTAGTTTATTATTTTTACAAATGTTTTCTCATTTAAAATAGAATTAATACTATTTATATATAAAGAAATGGTATATGGTATATTCATTGTATTTGAGTTGTTTGTTTGATGAATCTAATTATAAATAATAAATATTCATAGTTACTAGTAATAAATTATACAATAATAACAATATAAAATACCCATAATAACTTATTATTTATCTTAGTTATATTATATAGGTTATGTTATAATTTTGTAAATATATATTGCATCATTCGGTGTAAGCCAGCATAGTTTCGTTCCTCCCATAGCTTTCAGTCAATATAATTTTATATAAACATTAAGCCAATAACCATGCAAGTTTCACTATTTTTAATTCAACTTATGTTGCGTTAGTCCGTAACACATTTATGTATTATCATTAATTATAAATTTATAAAATTAATAATATTAATTGATTATATTTTTTTATTTATTTTACTTATAGTTAACACATATATTCTTGAGTAAAAAATAATTTATAATTAAATATCTACTGCGTTAGATATTATTATATTACATATTATACCATAGGACATAAAAACAATATAAACTGGTATTATAATTTTGTTTGTGGTTATAGTTAATGATAATAGGCATAAACTTATTACATATCTATTGTGTACAAGGTGTAACAAAATTATTGTTTCAGCATCAAAAATTACAAGGTTATTAGCTTAAATTTCAAGTTAAAAATATTGTATACCAATAAAATATTAACATAGTATAATCGAATTATGAATGTTTTCTTCGTGTAATTCTATTTATGATGTAATATGTAAAAATATATACCTAACTTCAAGTTACTACAAATAAATCTTAAATCTACAAAATAACTTAGTAACGTGCAGACTACAGTGAACCTTTTTTGAGACAATATATTTAGTTGAAATCATTATTAATTTTTTTTTTTTTTTTACAACATGAGAATATTTACAATTTGTTAATCCATATATACATAAAATAAATGTAAATAAGTTTTTATTACCAGCTAAGCTCAAAAACTACTAAACCGATTTCAATAAAAGTAATATTATTAGATTCTTTGAGACTATAGGAGAGTGTTTCAAATTTCATTTTCAGCCCCCAAAGGTGGTTCAAACATAAATTCTGTTTTGATATACAAAAATTTATTTTTCGGCTTTTATAAATAGGGTTTCAGTAGATTACAGAAATTAAATTTAAAAAAAATATTATAGACTCGCCAACCCACTGTGCGTGGCTATAAGATATTTTATTTTAAACTTTAAACAGAAGAAAATAATTCTTAATTTATTATTTGCTATTCAAATACATAACAAACAAAGCAGTTTTCTTATACCTGTAGAGTATAAATTCAAAAACTATTTGACTAATTTTTCTTAGAGATATCGGAATAAAAAAAAAAAAATAATAGTTTGAAGTAAATTCAAAAATAATCCAAATACTATATCCAGTCCACTACAGATGGATTTTTCATCTCGATCAAGAGGCAGTTTACAAAGCGAGGTAAACCAATGACGTTTTTTCCATCTATTGAGGTACACTAGAATCAAATCACGCTAATACGTAGAAGTGGACTGGTATCCAATCAACCCACTGTTTTACAAAAAAAAATCAACTCCTACTGTACAAAATAACCCAACACCTAGTGTACAGTAAAATTTTACTTTCTAATTTTTTAGTTTTTAAATTGTCATTAAAAATTTGAAATAAAAAAATTTTATTTTTTATATTTTTTTATTGCGTAATTTAAATGTGACTCCCCTTAATTGCATTATATATTCATTGTGAGATGAAAATTTTTATTTTTCCTAGTTCCTCTATAAAATATAAATTATGACAAGAGTTTTCAAATTTCTAATTAATAATCAAATAATATGAAGTTAAAAATATAATTTATAAAAATACTAATAAGGTATTTGTAAAAAACTTATAATATTTCCTTTTCTTTCTCTGAATCATTGGTAACAGCCTGAAAATTTATATCAATTTATGAATGAAAATTGTCTACTCCGCTCTTTGGTTTTTTCCCATTATATACCGATTAAATTAATAGATTAATATAATGATAATATAATCAAGGTATTAAAAGTATTTATCATCGAAGAAAAATAGTGACGGAAAATAATAGTTTGTAGCATATAAAATTAATAGAATCATTGATTTTTAAAAAATATAAAAATTGTAAAAAATTGAAATAAACTTAATTAAGGAATAAAGTTGCTTATAATATTTTATATTTAGATCAAAGAGTAATATTACTCTATAATTTAGATTTAATTTTCAATAATACGCATATTATTGCCAATGTTGTTTGACACAACAAATACTCATTGTTAATGTAGTAACGTTACATAAATATTGCCGTTAATAGGTATAGAGTAATAAACTATTTTTATTTTTCTGTTGAAGAGGAGGACATGGACTATAAAGAAACTATAGATTTTTAGTGTACATAACTCTATATTATGTCCATGGTTATACACAGCCTTACTATATCGCACAATTTAATCCAAACAAAAAATTACCATCGTCAGACGAAAATGTCAACCAGTATTATTATTATTGAACCTATTCCTTATTAAGTAAATAAGAAACCTAAAATTCTGAAAGAAGTCCAGCATTTGTTCCAACAAAAAAGATCATAAATGTTTCTAATGTGCTAAACAATATAACATACTTAAAATAATACTGAGTGAATTCCACTAATTATTAACGACCAACAAGTGTAACATGAAGTCGTGAGTAGACTTACACGGTAGGTAATACCCAATTAATCAAACTTGTATAAAATTGAATCTGATTAACTAATATACAGTAATTAGTACTTAGATTTATCTATATTAAATATTTTATTTTAACAATACAATACATATCGGCTTATTTTATTTCAGCTTAGATGGTATAAAATGAAACCGGTTCACTGCGCAAATGCACAGTAGCTAGCGACTTAGTCCACCGACTGTGTGTATCAACATTAAATACGATAAACAATGTATCTAATATTTCATATTTGTATATTCAGACGTGCGATGATTTAAGATATTTCTTTTTTTTTCTATGATACAAGTATCTTAATTATTGTGTAGGTAGGTTGTAAATATGTTTAAATAACGAAGTCACATACATCAATCAATGGTATACATTTTGTTCATTCCGCATCGGCATCGTCACACTGACCCATTGTTGTCTGTTGCAGTACCATAAACGAAATGTATGTTCTAAGTCAATTATAGTTATGAATTAATACAATTATTTTATTGCATTTACATAGTTTACAATTCTTAAGAAAACAATAAATTATATTTATAAACAATAAACCTGTAAAATAATACATTTTGTGTTATTTTAATCGCACACAGTAATATTGAAATTATTAATTTTTGGCTAATAAAAATGTTGGTTGAAAATATTTTTTTTAGCTAGATAATAAAATTATATTCGTTTAAATTACTTTTAAAAACAATAATTTGTATCCATCTCCAATTTTAAAAAAAGTTTAGCATATTTTAAAATTGTAGTTTTTTTGTAAATACCTTTTTAATATTAAAAATAATACTATTAAATTGATTGTTATTTACATAAAAATTGATATATTATGCATTTTTAAGACGAAGTCAACATAATAATATATGGATATAACGTATTTTTAAGTTAAAAAATAATAACAATTGATCATATCATATATACTTGCAAGAGCCAAGAGGTAATTTATCCCAATAATAAAATAATTTATAAATACCTATAAACATTAGAATATTATTGTAATTATTTTATTTAATGCTTACTTTATGTTAATAGAGTTTAAAAATCAATAGTATACTCAATAATAATAGTACATAATATTATAGGTAATAAATATACTGTATTCAACTAAGATGAATGTGATGGCAATTTTCCAGTGATGCCCATATTATAGAAGTCAAGACATACAAGTCGAGATGAGTGTGAAGCCGATCGCATGTAGCGTGTGAGTATAATAATACGAGTATACTATACTGTACCTTTTCAATATTACTATTCACAATACCTTTTTTCCGTGTTTGTGCGTTTTTACTGGCTCTCAACATGTTACATAACCACTACACAGCTCGGCTTCCCCTTCCATGCCGATGACTATGACGGTGGGTGTCAGGCTGATAGTCCGTTCCTAAGATCAGTTTACGATTGACGGCTGGTGATCTCAAACACACCTTGTACCTTAAATTAAATTATTACATAAGTACGTTCATATCACACAGAATGTGGGGAGCACGGTAATCCTAAAAAACACTCGACGAGCACAACTACTGAAAGTGCATACGATAAAGTTTTCACCAAATTATAAATCCCAATTCGGTGTGCGCTCTCCGACTGTGCGTTTTCACCATGAGCCCCAAAGATGAGAAGAAACCGCTATTGGCTAACAGAAATGCCGACAATTCCCAGCTCGAAAAAGAAAATTTTACCCGTTACCGGAGTCTGGTGAGTATCCACACATTTCACAATTAATTACGACCCTCTTGACTCATATATATATGAAGTAAATTATTGTCTCTTAAAAAACCCAAAAGTATGAAACAAGTATACGTTCAATAATAACTAGATTTAGAAGTAGATGACTCTGGTTCAATAATTAATAGCAATATCGCTTCACAACTTTATCAGTCTATCCCAATCTATTATAGTGTACAAAGTTCTACTAAAAATATCGGTATTTTTATTTTATGTTTAAGACCATTTTGGAGTGACGTCATCAACCTCTGTTAGTCTTATAAAATGCACATAATGCTTTACTCTTGTATTATAAATGTGATAAATGTACAATATTCCATTCAAACGCTCATAAAATCGATTGTACTTATAGTATAGGTAGGTGAATGCTTTCAGTGCTGACAAACATGTATCTTTTTCTAATTTACAGTACAATACAGTACTTTCCAGATGTTTTCAGTACAATATTTTTTGTTGTTAAAAAAACATTTTTGTTGCTGAAAAAAAATCAAATAGTTTATTTGAATTAGCGCCTGAATCCTTGCAACTTATTTTCGACAATTGCTAGCACTTCATCATGTCACTATAGAACCTATACAGCACGATGTCTCTGTATTGGTATTATTGTTTGATTTAAAGAAAAAAAACTAACAATACACACTGAAGATCGCTTTACTCGTAAGCGATTACTTATGAATATTAAAAATATTACACCAATATAATATATGATATTATGTTATATTTAACAGGATAAAAGCCCAATATATAATTTCCTGCGAGAACTTTAAAATTTATTGGTTGATAAAAGAAAAGAATCTTTACAAAACATACGCAATAATATTAACTTAGCTTCTTAATAGTTTATACTCTTCTATTTACGTTTTAATTACAGTGTCAATGAAATACAGCATGTCGTAGTATAATCCGCCGACCATGACCATACTGGTAGTTGACGTTAAACACCATAGGAAAATTATACCTAACCCCAATTTGTAAACAAATGTATTATCCTTTTTGATTTCATTTATGCAATACCTACAATTACATATCTTCAATTATTATATTTTTTTTTAATTAACGTGACAATTTTCATAAAATTATTTACACTAAAAAAATATATCTTATTATGTTTACTGTAAGAATTTAAATAAATACTCAAATTTATCTACTTTATTTAAGAAATTAAAGAAAAAAACTTACACGTTAAATATTTCAGATTTTAAACCATAGGAAGTATATACTATTTGTTTAATTTAGATAGTAAAATATTATATTCTTTCGAATCGAATTTAAATGACCTATTTATAAACATATTTTTCACGGTCTATACAATACAGTATTTTAATTTTTACCTAAGAGTAGCCAATCATTTAGTTTAGAAAACAGAAGGAGTTATCTAAACTAATAACTACATTACAGAAGAATCTAATTATAAGGTCAAATATAAGAAAGATAACTGATGGTTGATTTAAGTATTTTATCGTTTTTATATCAGTGAGTAAATCATTAAAACAGTCAGTTTTTATTAATTTAAATGAGCACGCACGTAATTTACATTACCATTTAACTTCGTAGTTGTAAATTATCATTACATCAGAAGAAAATATTTCGCTGATCAAAAAGCCATAATTCAGAATTTGATCTTATCAAAATATACACTTAGGTCGATGAAATTGAAAACCCATAATCATTAATCAATATTAGTAACACTAAACTGAAAAAACACTAAGACCCGGTTTGATATTCGTACATAGATACTTGGATATTATCCAATTTGAAGGAAGATAATAATGTATCAATTATTATTGTAAATTTTAAAGTGAAGATAAATTGCATTCGATATTCTTTTAAAGCAAATGTCAATTAAAATTGCACTTGTTATAATTCTTTTAATTTATTTTCACCTAATAAAATTTATTATATTGGCTCAATTGCCGAGTAAGTGGCTTCGTACACCGTGACTATTAACACTAACAAAAACTGCTGAGTCAATCAAAAAATTACTTTTTTCTAAACATTGACCGTCATTTGCAATTAATATATAATAATTTAATAGTCTCTTTGAAACCTTTGGAATGATAAAATAGCATTTAACAAAACAATGTTTTTTGGTGATAGTAATTATGGGTTTTTTTATTTATCTTACTAATTACTTATTCAGTTTCATAACTAAAAAATTATTCTTAAATCTCTATAAATATAACATAATTAGTATTTTTTATATAAAAGTACTGCAGTAATTACTTAATTTTGCTTAATAATTAATAATCAAAGCCAAAAATTTGTTTGAAAATTTCATAAAATTATACCTATTGGCTATTACCTAATAGAATAACGTCAAGAGCATATATTTTTGAATTAAAAATTCAAAACAACTAATTTACACGTATGTTATTACGTTAAGAAATGTACTCTTGTCTACCCGTTATAAATGTAAATATAGATTATTAAGATAATAATAATCTACTTACTTCTATAATTTTATTGACTTAATAGGAATAAATAAGAATTATTAATTCAAGTTACCGTGGCTATTATATAATAATAATAAGTTATGTCAGTAAAAACTAAAATTATATATAATATTATGCACTTGCCTATTAAAAAATATGATAATTTTGTATGATGTATTTATTGTCGTCATTTTTAGTTTGTGAATACGTATATTAATATAATATATCAATCACACACTTTTCAGTTTTAACAACTAAACAGATAAATTCATTGTTAACTCAATACTGCAATACCCTACATTGATAATCAAACGTATAATTTATCAAAATATAAACATAAACAAGTGAAAGAACTTTGATATGCCAGTTTACAATACCATTTCAATGCATAGTACATAAATAAATCTACTCGATTGTCAATTTCTATAATATATGAAACGGATTTCGCACGTTCGCAGAATTAAAATTGTTTAATTATAAATTATAATATATAAAATATATTAGATTCTAAATGGAACGATGACTGTATTGATTATACGATGTGGGTTTTTTTGTGTCCTAAGATTCTTTTTACAGTAGAAAACATACTCCGATCTTTCATCATTAGTTATTCTTATAGAAATCTTAAAATTGCATACATGAAATAGTACACACGTTTTTTTTTTTTTTTTGTGGACATTTAAAATTAAATTAGTTTACAAAATTAAACATTTTTGAAAACAAAATAACCTAAATCATTAGTTTATGAACATTATTCTCGAAATTTATATTTTACGTGTATTAATATTTACTTTACAACATAATATTTTTAAACAATTTTGATATTTATACCACGAACCTCACGCCATTCTACGGTACCTATACGTCGATATTAACATATTAATTTAAAACACCTATCATTATATTATGCAAAATAATATTAAAATTATGATTATATAATATTATGCGATAAGATTTCGGAAAAATTAATTCAACCTACGACCTACCGCATTAATAATAAAAATATAAATTACTAATAGTAATATAAATAATATAATAAAATTTCCTTTTTTACTATCGGCTACAGATCGTCTCCGCTCAAAATAGTTTTTCATCGTTTACTATTATTTCTCATTTAAAATTTAAATTAAAAATATCCGTTACATTTACCTATAGGTAAACGTATTTAGATTTCAAATATACTCAATGAGAAGATACATTGGACACCTATTCCATAACAAAGTGACTTCCTTGTTGTTATACATTTAGAACCAATAACCTATGTCTCAGTCTCCGTAATCATAATTTCAAAACTTCTGGGCACTGGTCCAATGTGCAACCTAAAACTGATAATTGACCTGTCCTTATCTTTGCCGGGCTAACATGCGACCTACAGTCAATGAGTGTTTTTTCCTAGGCTGACGTTGAATTGAGACCCAAATATTGAATTGAGTCCCGCAAATATTTTTGAGTTATCGGAGTTCAGTCCAACCAATATTGTTAGGTTATTCGAGTTGAGTCCCTTTCTTTAATTGTAATAATAAAAATAAAGAGTCAATTAATTTAAAAATATTAAAAATAATAATAAATAAATGTAATTTTTAACTAAAGAATATTTTTTAATTGACAGTTATAGAAAATAACTAAAAACAATTGAAAATTTGTCATACTTATAAATATTTCTAAAAGAGTTGAAATTTGTTGGAAATTTTATTATAATGTAGGTATTGAAAATAATAATTTGGAAATTTCAAGTACATACTTATCTTATTATATTTGGAAATACAACAAAATATTAAAAATTGTTTGAGGAGAAATAAGTATTTTACGGGTGAATATTTAAACATACACTTCATTTTTCACTCGTAATAATTTGATAATTAAGTAAGTATTAACTAATTGTGAGTCACCGGTTATATAGGTAGTCATGACATTTTGTCTATCGGACTCAATTCAAAGATATTAAAATAATAAGCTAGACTCAATTCAAACACATAAAAGTAGCATGGACTCAATTCAATATCACCGTTTTCCTATATGACATGGGGATATATATTTATTTTTGTGAAGAGAATAGAGATACAAACGTGATAATTATAAATCGTTCGGCATTCAGTTACGGTCTCACTGTCTTTGTCGAATTACGTTATTTTAAATACGGCGTTACAGTGATTTTAAGTAAATTTGTTTTTTTTATTATGAGTGCTACATTAGGATACCTATATCACCCAAACAAGCAAATTATATTTGACGAATTTTTATCAGACATGAAAGATGCTTTTATGACATAATAATTATACATAAAATTATGATGAATTCTTATCAGACAAGAAGGATAATTAATTATAAATGAATTAATAACTATAATAACTAATACAAATGCAGTATAGGTCAATACGTATATGTAGATCGCACACTGGATCGAAAATGTATGAGTAGGTTGCACATTGGACCAGTGTCAACTTCTGTTGTTTTTTGTTTTTTTAATTAAACGGTTCTTAATTTTTGAAATTTCTCAGAAACTTTTTTATGTTTTCTTATATTATCAATATCAGATACACTTCATTGGAGCAACTGCAATACACTGAACAACTAGATTTTTTGTATACAAAGTTGTACAAAATTTTATCTAGATAATTATTCGAACAATTTTTTTTACAATTATTCGAATAATTTTTTTTACAATTATTCGAATAATTTTTTTTACAATTATTCGAATAATTTTCAACTATGATTATTCGACTAAATTTCAAAGAAGGTTATTCGAATAATTTTCGGTTATTTTATTTGAGTAAACAAATTTATAATTGGATCATTTTTTTATAATTATTCATTGTTATTATTTAATAGTTTAATACTGTTTATTATTGTTGTAATTATTACAAAATATTATTATTAATTATTAAATATTATTCATATTATAATATTGTTAAATTATTATTATAATTAAAATATGATTGAGAAAAATAAACATATCTAATCCTTTATTTTCTTCGATTGATATATTATATTTGTTTTATTTATAATATTTTTGGATTTATTCCGAATAAAATACGATTTACAATCGTATAACTTAACATAAAATACCAGTCATTGTTTTTAATATGTTATTTTTTTAATTTATCAACCATGTTTATTCAAATAAAATAACCGACAATTATTCGAATAAAATGTTATCTACATAATTAACTAAATAAAATTTCATTTGAATAACGTCCTACTCTGATTGTATGAGTATGTGCTTATTATTGATTGTCAAAAATAAGTTAGATAAATGATAATTTCTAAGTTACATATTTACATATATTTACATTCATTCAAATCTTTATTCTTCAACTGTACGTATGATAATTATATATTATGTCAATTGCTTGACGAAAATGCGTACATAGTAATCCAATATGAAGGTAAACGAGTTATGAATTCCCATCATTTGAAATTTCTGAACCGATATTAACTGATACCTTAAAATGAGGTATAGTTTAATAGAAATATTCTCTTTGTGGTGGCGATCGTTCGAGCAAAGTATTATAACATTGAGATACAGCGTGTATTGGTTTACAAGCGAAGGGGCAATGATACTTGCTATGGTTTCCATGATCACGTAATCTCATATTTTTATTTATCGATTGACAGATATTGAAATATAATTAGTATTAGTATTATTGTTACTTATTTTCTCAAATAACGACAGCGTTCGCGCAAAAGCGTTAACTTTATTGTTATAATTGTAAGAATAAATGGACAAATTAATGAAAAAAATTAACTTGATTATTTAAATTATAATTTAATAGTTAACAAGTGAAAAATCCAACTTTAAACACTGATGTTTTATATTTAGTATACAGTTGAAAAGAAGTTTATCTTAATAGAAAAAAAATGTTTTAATCTTCAATTCTTAGAGTAATATCTGATGGGAAATTAAATGTAGTAATTATTTTAGGAGTCAGAAGTAAAAAATTCTTCATTTTTTTTAATTTTTGATCATTTAAAAACATAAATATTTACGAAATACCAATTATCGACAAAACCCAAAATACTTAAAACCTAACCTAACCGGTGCAACCCATTTGCGCTCAAAATAATTTTAATAAAAATGCGTTAAGACCGTGTAACGTTGCAAAACTGTATTATGGAATATAATTCAATACGACTTATTACCTTAGAACTATTTTACATATTATTTACCAATTTTAACTACATAAACTATTTTTAGGTTACACTCTTATCGATATTATCGAATATGGGTCCATTTTATCCTAATTGCATTTCATTATGAATCTCACTTCTCTCTATGCATGCGTTGTGCAACCTTACAGAAACTACAAATTCTTAACTAGAGTATTATACTTGAGATGCGTGTGTATAAAAATAGATTTTAAAATAATAAATACTACCAAAAATTATGAATGTTTAATTGTTTGTAACTTTAAATTACACTTTAGTAGAAATTTGGTTTCGAGAAATATAGGTTGGTGTTGCCTTAAAAAAAATTGTAGTGCGTATGTAAAAACGAATTATTCAAAATCAACAATAATCGATATCTAAGTATCTATCAAGATATAAATAATCCATTTTTCGAATCACAACAACAACGTATATTGGGTGCATATGGGCTATAAATCGCAAGTAGTACCTTATCTTTTGGGCGCATTTGTCCTCATCCCTCGTAGCACAAGTATAGTACTTATGAGCGCAAAAGGGTTGTAGCCCATGAAACATTTATAACATGTTAAGCATTGAGAATTCTTTGAAAAAAGAACGCGTTGAATCTTTCTTAGGTTATTTAGATTATTGAATATGAACTCATTTAGTAAACAACTAAGAATCAAATTATATACCAACGTTGATTTTTATTTGCTAAGAATTTTAAAGTATTGCTTAAGTATAATTATATATTATATAGATTATAAAATATACCAAAATGATTTCGCTAAAACAAAAATAGTAGGAAATGTGGTTTTTTTTAGTAACTTTATAAAATCAACAAGTCTGGTAATGAACAGAAGCTATTATTCCTAAGAAATCTACATATATACTTAGGTCTTAGTTCATCACATGACGCACGCCGTTCAGTAAAAAGATAACTATAAAAATCGTTTGGTAAACTGTTGACACCTTTGATAACACGAAACATATTCGATTCCGAATACGTTACTACATGGCCGGAAAACGATATCGCAAGAAAAAATCAATATTAATTTATTAAGTAGTACCTATATTATCTTCTAGTTGTCGTCTGGCCATATTAACAATAAATCAATTATATTTTCTAATCCAAACTTTTTTCTGTACTCTATTTAATTGACATCTGTCACTGTAAACTTCACATATACATTAAATGATATTATATCTATATTGTCTACGTATATCATAGTATTATTTTATTATTACTTTATAAACATTAACTGTATAAAAAAAGTACCACTGACTTTGTCCAGGAAAAAAAATTGTAGTTTATATGATATGTAGTCAACAGAAATATGATTTGTTCAGCGCCATAGATCAGAAGCGATTTAAATTATTCTCCAAACCTTCCTAAAATTGAAGGGAATAATCACTGAAATTGACAAAATCGATCGATTAGTATTTTTGAGACTATAAATCAGAGTCTTACACATATTCTCTTTTATAATGTATAAAATCAACTATATATATATGTTATATATCTATGATATACTATACAGATAACAATTATTTATTTGCTTTATAATTGGTCCCATGTGTTGGTTACGTTGTAACGTATTTAAATAAATTTATAATAATATTATAACACATCATAAAAAAATTTTTTTTAATCATAAATAGGTATGTATATATTGTTTAAAATTTACATATAATTAACATTTAGTTATAAATTCGTATAAAATTAATAAACTAAATATCATTTAGATATTATATAATATATTTAGGTATATTACATAATATTATTGTTTTATTAAAATATTTTTAAGTTTTATAAAAATAAAAATGTTCTAATGCAATGAAAAACACTCAATTTATTATTTTCACTTTAAATTCGTTGACATAACTTTTTTACCTTTAACGATTACCAACCACTATGCCAGGAACTTAAAGCCCTAAAAACACACACAAAATATTACTAAATATGCACTATAAATTAATATATTATTAAAATTTAATTTAATATATAATTGTATTAGTATATTTAATATAAATACTATCGGTACTATCATAGCGGCGCTATGAACTGTTATATTAGGTGTTTTCATTTTTAAATTACATTTTTATAAAATAAAATAGTATTCGAAATAATAAAAGAAAAACAATTAAAAAAACTACATAATACATGTAATTATTATTTCTTTAAAATCAATAAATCAATAATTTTACAATATGAAAAATAAAATATAATAGATTCCCTTCACCCTCAACAAGATGTTTATTCAACCCAACCGTTCATTTAACTATAAAAAAATAAAAAAATAGAAGTTCTTAACAATTAATCTTATGATATTCATTAAATTTTACAACAGTTTCACATCTGTAGAAAAATCACGTGTATAAGGATCGACTATCGATTGCACAACCAACTGCAACTTTCAAGAATTCATATACTCATACAAATGTAGTTAATATCTTCATCAAAATAAAAAAACTCTTTTTGAAATTTTGAGTTTTTTATTTCTATAAATGTTGATAAATATATGTATACTCAGTTAAAAAGCTTGAAAATATAATACATTGTTATCTTCATAATTTCTTAACAAAATTAAAAAAATAAAATGTTGAATAAAACCACATTGTCTGGGTAATCCTTTCAATAGAACATGTTAAACATTGTTGATGACGGACTAAATACAACATTTTGAATATTTTCCTCGATTACGAAAAATATGAACAACTATGCAAGCATGAATATTATTTAACTGTGTCTCGAATAATATTATACTACTCTAAAGAATTGATTCAGATTAATGAGTTGATAAGTTTAGGCGTTTACCTTTTCATACATAACAAAACTAAGAACTTAGAAGTAAGAACAATCTATAATATACATAATTTAATTAAAGTATTTTAAAACAAGTAATTCTTTGTGAGACATATTCTATAATAATAATTAGTAATTAAAATATTAAAATGTTCTTATCTTTATAATTTATCAGTATTAAAATCGGGTTCATTCAGATATTACGTACCACGTGAAACTAAGGTACATGTGTACAATTATGAATATTACTACGAAAAAACTATACACAATGACGTGTAGCATTTAAAACGCATTTTCATATTTTAAACAATTATTAAAAAAAGTATAATATTTTTCAAATACTCGCATATACAATACGATTATAAAAAAAATTATACATTTTTATGGAACCAAATATTAATCTACTATAGAGGTGTACAGTTTAATAAAATATAACTTTAATACTTGATAGTTATTTTAATTAAATGCACGTGAGTAGAAAAAATAAGAAATAAATACTTCTAATTATGTTATAACTTATAAATAATAGATGTTTAGTACATAGTCGTGTTATAAGTATTTACGTATGCGTAACTGACAGTTTACGAACGACTTTATAAACCTAAGCTCTTATTATAAAAATGAATGATGATTTTTCTGTACTGAACTAAAACAATTATATCCTTGAAGGTTGTAGCATAATATTATAATATTAAATTTATAAATAGTTAAACAAGAAATAAATTCTTCTTCAAACCAGTTTTAGGTATGCGTGGTTGTGCAAGATATTTTTCACTCACTTTATTTTCAATTTATTATTATGTTAAAGTGGTATATCTCAATGTTGGATATTGTGCTTTCTAAAAAAATACTATATACGAGTATCAATATGGATAGGCTGCATAATAATATTTTATCGTTTAAATATTTCCAGTCACAACATAAAAATATATAATAATTCACTAAGTATCTAAAAATCTAATAAATAGTCGTATTAAACAATAATATCATTTAATAACAACTAACCTTGGTTTGAAGGCAAAAAAAATATTTCCCTTCTTAATTATTATTATTTATTATTATAAAATATCGTTGTATAAAAATTTACATATACATATTTAAATTTGGCTAGTTAATTATAACAGTAAATTTAAATATTACAATTTTATTAAAAAATCTACTTTTATTTTACACGAATACATTTTAAAATGTTAATATATTTTATTAAATTAAATTAAGACTTTTTTCGGCAACCTCTTAAACTATGTTTCAATAATGTGAAAATAAAACATAAAATCAAATACACTACAACAGTTTTCACTGTTAATGTTTCAGGTCTATTTCAAGTATATTAATAGGCAATAATTTAATATTACGATTTGTGACACAAACAGCATCCAAATCAATATTAAATGCATGGATATTGAGTACTTATGTGAAAATTAGGCAAAATTTTACTTGGTAAATTGCTTATAATATTTTTTTTCTATTATTATGTTAGAGCTCATAAAGATTTTATTTGTTAGGTATTCAAGTTATTGTTAAGATTGTTATCTACTATAGTATTATTAACATTTAATATAGCAAGTAATGGTACTTAAAAATAAGTCAAGTAATAAAGAATCCTAGTGAATTTCATTACTGCAATTAGTTATTTGAAAAATTGGTAGAACCCAGCCTCTTAAAAAATTCTTCAGGCTCCTTTAATCGTGTTATTAATTTATTGTACATAATATGTATATATATATTTACTAGAGGTATCACAAATTTAATTTTAGACTAGTAAGACTATATTTATGATTTATAAAAGTAAACTTTACAATTTGATTTTTCACTTATATTAGCTTAAGTATCACGAAATAAAATATTTTAAATCCAATCTAATAGTTTTAAAATACCTAGTCACTAAAAACATTTCAAATAGATTTATAGTCTATACTATACAATATGTAAAAAAAAAGTTGATATTGATCATTGAAAATGAGCACTTTAATAGATATATACAACATATATATTATGCATTTAATCATCATATGAAACCATTGATTGAAATATAAACATTCATCTGAATATGATATTAAACATATTTCCGAAGATAAATTACTCGGTTCACTTAACAGTATTGTAACGGTAATTATTTTCAGTGGTTACTAAATGGTGTTACATAACTTCGTATAATCGTAAGTGTTTATGTATAATTATAAATTATAATTATATATACTACACAGTTTTCAACACCAAATGATGTATTGTGTCTTTTGATCACATTACAACACATTAAAATCTGAAAGTAATTTAATAAAATATTAAAAACATGATTTATAATAATTATTATTATATAATATATGATAAGTATTTTTAGTATGTCACTTCCTTAATAACATGGTCCAAAGAATTTTCTTATCTCTAGATACCAATATAATACTATTTGGACAATATATTGGTGATTATAGATCAAATCCTGTTATACGTATGTAAAATACTTTAAATGTTGCTTACCTAATTCTATCTTAACACGAATTCTGTTTTTCTCGATAAAAGATTTTGTCACTGTTTTTCAAACAAATTAATGAAAAACGTGCTACTAGGGGCAACATTCAAAATACATGAATTATACCAATTTGAGTACTCAAATTGTAATGAATTGAAAGATGCACCACTAAGTGCATACGTTAAAGTTATTACTGTCTTGCAAAAACGTATTCATAATATTTTATACTTTATAGTAATTCTAGTATGTATGCAAAAATTGAATGATAAATATATTAAAAAAAAAAAGTTTTTGTATCAAAAAATATCCAAAGACAGCCTGATTAAATTTAATTCTTTCTTATATGATTTCGCCACTTGGAAAAAACGCAACATTTGGTTACTGGTTGTTTTGAATTTCGTATAGTAGCTCTGCATTTATTTTTATATAAGTAACTGTGTGACCAAAATGTATACCGTTTAGGGCCTCAAGCAAAATGTTAAGCGTGTAAATGTCCGGAATTAAAAAAAATTAGATACTTTAAACAAAGATTAATACTACGAGTGGATAAAATGCAAATTATAATCTCAACATGATATTTTTTAGGAACATTCCAACGGAACGGGTACCAACAAACAAGTTAACCAAAGCATCACATATACGTGGACTAATATGAATGTGTACACCAAAAACGGCAAAAGTCAAAACGTTTACGATACATTCACGTCATGCTGTTCGGGGAGTCTGAAAAACAGGACTGAGAAAAAACAACTATTAAACAATGGTGAGTTATAAGTTATTCACGAACTTGACCAAAATATAATACTCGACAGGCAAGCCCGGATCAAGAGCTAGCTTCTGACCTAGCTTCAGGGGCCCAGGGGCCAATACATGGTTGTGGGCCCCCGTCAATAAAAACAATTCTTTAAAATTATAAAATTATGCAATAAAACAAATCTAAACATTTTTATTTAAGTATGATAACGATTGATGAGGATAAAAATATTAAAAAAATATTATATTTTTATTAAAATATATATTTACACACAAAATTAAGTTTTGTTTATGTAAACAGGTTTAGTCGGTAGGTATCTGAATTATGAGTATCCAAGACCGAGACAGTCACATAAACAAATTTTCCCAATTCTATTTTTAAATACAGTAATATCAAAATATATACCTATTCCCAACAAACACGAACCTGGCTATGACGCTATGTGTCCCCACTTACCATACTAT